>NC_056743.1:1957805171-1957897671 GCF_019279795.1 Protopterus annectens | reverse complement strand
TAGCATCTGTCATTCATAAAATACCCAGAATGCACTATTGTTCGGCCCACTCCAGTGCTGTTTTGTAACTATATACAATACATGTACTGACTGTATCCTGTCTGCAGAAGAATCAAAGGACAGCACGTATGTGCCACTAATATACTGTGTTACCATTCTCCTTAAAGGGCATGTTGCAACACCGCAGTGGTACAATATTTTACTAAACTTTAGTTTAATAACTTTCCTTAATAAAAAAAAAAGGAGGCTAAGGGATGGCAGAATGTTTTAGAAGGTATGGAATATCATGCTTTTTAAGGATAAAGATGGGAAGCTTTTACCGATATCGCAAACATCACAGAGGCATGGACAAATGATAACAGAAGATTGAACATGTATATAGTAGAGTACAGAGTGTTGAGAAATGACACAGTCAACAGAATGAGTGGAGGTGACAATAATTGTGGGGGGCAGACTAAGTTACAAAATGATACTAGATAGTGGGTAATAGTGGTGGAAGAGAAACAAGTTAAAGCCATTGAGATGGATGATGGTAGACAAATGTAGAGCACAGACTTCCTAAGATACAGAAAGGAGATGCTGAGATGGCTTGTAGGAGTGGGGTAGGGGTGATGAAGGGTGAAGAGGAATGTGGTGAGCATGGGGGATCTGCTAGAGACTGATGGACTATTCAAAAAAACAGCTGATTAATACAATGGCTAGTGAGGATTTTTTTTTCAGTTTGTAAAGCAATGTAAAAGGAACAAAAAGGGTTGGGAAGGTGGCCTAATGGTTAAGGTGCTTGCCTTACAAACACAAGGTGCAGGATTTGAGTCTCACAAGGGATAATTGGCTAGGCTTAAAATGGCTCGCAAGGGCAGTTAGCTTAGTACTAACCTATGAACCTATGGTATTAAATAGAGAAATCTCAGAGGATGCCAGGGGGACAGTAAGGCACCATTGACAAAAAAGAATGATCATGTGACAGTTTGAATTAAGGTCAGAGTAATGGAAGGCAGGAAAAAGAACAACTGTGTAGGACTTTAGAGGGGTGAGAAGATGGAGTGACTTAGGACAGCAGGGAAAAAGACAGCGGTATTATGAGTTGTGGCTGAGGAGCAGGGAGGACAGAATGCAACCACTGCATTAGGATAGGTAAGAAACAGGAAGAGCATAAAAGGAAGAGGTTGGGAGGCAATAAAGGGAAAGGAAAATGAATATAAGCAATGGAAGGCAGCAAGGAGAAGTCGAGAGAATTAGCTATGTCTGACCTACAAAGAAGGAAACAGCTAAAGCCAAGGTGGAGAAACCAGGCAACTTCATGCTACTCAAGTCAGAAGTGACAAACTTCACGACACCCATGCAGACTGGAACTGAAAGTTCGACCGCAGAATCCTACACTAAGGCACTGTACGAGCACATCCACTCGTGCATGAATCATACCATTCCAAACAGAACCAAGATGGTCTCCGCCAAAAAAAGGAAGCAATCTGGTGATCACCTGCCATAAACAAACTTTACAACAGAAGGAAGAAACTTGCAGAAAAGAGAAAAATCCCAGGATGCAAAATACTTCCTTACCAGCCTCAGTAAGAAGCTGAGATACCTTATAAAATCCTCCAAAGCTAGTCACAAAAATAAAATTGCCAAAGATTCCAAGGACAACCACAAGGTATTCTATAGTTATGTCAAAAATCTAAATGGTAATGCTCAGATCTGCTCTGAGCTACAACAGAATGGCAATATCCTTGGGATCAGTATATTTGATGCCAATATCCAGGCAGATCGATTCAGTGCCAACTTCACTCCCCCTCTCACCCCCTAAAGGGCCCATCTCAATACCAAAAAATTGCCAGATTCTGTTAATCATGGCCACAGAGTTAAAAAATGCACTCTCCAAAGCTAGGAATACAGTATCCATGGGACCAGACGACATCCTGAGCTGTGTACTACATGAACTACAAAATGAACTGGCACCTCACCTAAGTGTCATGTTTAATCATAGCCTCACCTCAGGCTTCGTGACCACTGAGTGGTGCACAGCTACAGTTATCCCACTTCACAAGGGGGGATCCACCTTAGATCCCGGGAACTATTGCCCCATCAGTCTGACGAGCCTGATCTGCAAAGCCATGGAATGCATTAACATGGAACTTATAAACAAAGACATTGGCAGCCTTCAAACACTGGACCCCACCCAGTTTGGTTTCGTAAAGGGCTGATCTTTTCTCCTCAACCTGATTGACTTCTTTGAATGTCTACAGAGCCATGAACGAGGGTAAGGCGGTCCACACAGCCTATCTGGGCCTTGTCAAGGCCTTCAAAATCATCCCCCACTCTGGAATAATAGATAAACTTACTAAGCTGGGCATTAATCCCTACCTCACTCGATGGGTTGCCAACTGGCTTACTGACAGAACCCAGACTGTAAAAGTAGCCAACTCCAAATCCGGCTCCAGACAAGTGACAAGCAGAGTACCTCAAGGTTCAGAACTGGGGCTGCTCTTGTTTGGCATTTACTTCTCTGAAGTACAGGCCAGCACTAAAGGACTCTGGCTAACAAAGTTTGCAGATGACTGCAAACCGGGAGCCATTATTGAATCCTCAAATGATGTGGATATTCTACATAAGGGCCTTAAAACAGTGCTTGGTGCCAGAGACATGGGCTCAAGCTCATTGCTAAGAAATGTATAGTTATCCCCTTTGGGAAAAAACATGTACCCATGAATTACCACATAAGTGACAGTACACTAAACACCGAAAGTGTGATAAGGAACTTAGGTACACAGGTGGACAGTGGTCTCACCTTCGATAAACACATAGCCACAACAGTCAGGAAATCCTTCTGTGTGGCATACCTCATCACTAAGGGCTTTTCATCCAGAAAAAAGGAGGCTATTTGTCCCACTGTACTCATCCCTCATTAGACCCATTGTAGAATACAACTCCCCACTTGGTATGCACCTCGCAAGACATCTGCAACAACTGGAAAGGCCACAGAAATACCTCACTAAAAGAATCACAGGCCTAAAGCAGATGCCCTATGCTGACCATCTAAAAGAACTCCATTCATACTCTGTCGCATATTGCCTACTCAGAGGCAATCTCTGCTTAACATACAAGGCCATGTCAAACCCAGTGCTGTTGGACATGCCATTTAAAGAAATCCCAATCCCTCAGAGTCACACGCTCCAGGGATCTAAACCTGGTCATCACAATGAACAAAACATGCTGGAGGGATAGGTTCCTGACCCAGAGACTCCCCAGACTCTGGAATAGACTGCCTATACATGTCAAGCTGAGTGCCTCTTTGGCCCTCTTCAAAAGGAACCTTGACGATTGTTGGATTGGAGATAGGAAATTCACCCCGGGGATCACAAGACAGGGGACTAGGGAAGTAAGTATTCTGGGAAGAATTAGCCAGTGAATTGTTATGGTTAGGCTTGTATAAGCCCTAGGGCCGATAGCCTAGTACCAGCCTATGAACAACTAGTCAAGAGCCCAAAAGGGGCATAACATCTTTTATATACATAGCTGATGTAAAATGTAAATATGATTTTGTAAAATTGGTCAAAGGAAGCAAGAAGATTAATGAAGCTCAAGAACAGGTTGAAATCTTAATTATTGTTTTATTTTCACTGTTTATGAGGAGAACAAAGACCAGATTACAGCATAAGAAAGCATGAGGTGGTTCAAGGAAAAGTAGATCCACGGACTTTTGAGGCCAAGAGAGCAGAATGGGAAATGGCCAAGTAAGGGGGCAGATGTGAGTCTAAGTACCGTGCCAAAGAGATTGGCAGAGTTGTCCATGAGTGGATGATTTTAAGAGTTCATTCATGGCTGAAGAGTTAACAGAGGAGTGGACGTTACATACTCCAGTGACTTTGCTGGGGTGGGGTGGGGGATATAGAGCTTACCCTCAGAACTATCGGGCAGTAAGTTTAAATTTATGAATATAAAACATTCTGAAGCAGAGACTGGGGTAGGAGTTAGCAGAGGGGCAACAATTTAAACAAATTATTTCAGCATAGGTCTGGTTATAAGATAATGCTGTCTGGCAGGTGGTGTAGAGGGTTAAGGCTGTGAGCTGTGGTACAAGCTTTGATTCCTTCAGCCCTCATTTACCTACTGTGTGACCTTGAGCAAGTCACTTAACCAGGTGTTACACATGGAGAGGGACTGTGTGTCCGGTGGGCCTACCTGGTTAACAAATAGTTATTATTAGTATCACGCTAACCTATAATTAAATTATATATGTACTTAATAAGACTGTTTTGGTGGGTGTGCTATTTTTGGAGTTTTAAGAAACCAGTTGGGAAGGTTTCTCAAAGCTGTTTTGTAAACTTACTGTAGGGTGACCAAACGTCCCGTAAAAAAGGGATTGACTCGTTTTTTCATGATCGTACCTGGTGTCCCGAAAAAGTCTCTCGGGATGCCTAAATGTCCCGTTTCTATCAAATCACTAAAACTTCCTAATTATATAACTTCAAGTAATATTTTGGCTACTTCTGAAAAGCTTGCAAAAATAAAGAGGTATTTTCTGTTTACCTTTCTGAGTAACAGATGAGGGAGGAGCAGCTTTTTTCCATACAGATACTTGCTGCCCACTATGCTCGTTCTCTTTTGTGTATAATTTTATGTGGGTGTGTAAATGCTGCGCTTCGTAATAAAATGCAGACTGGTTCTGTCCCTCCATACACCCGAACCCACAAGTGCCTCAACACAAGTTTTCAAACCATTATTACTCCTCATTGATGATGATGATGACGGACCGACTGATAGTGGTAAGAAAGATCGTGTACATAAGCATATTCTACATGTCAACCGCAGCATCTGTATATAAGGGGTTGAAGTGCCCATTGAACTTTTCTAAGACAAAAGCAGGTCACTTTAAGAATAAAAAAGTGGCTTCTTCCACCATACACACTTGTGATATACGTTTCCTTCATTTACCACACAGCACACAATAAATATTGATAATAAAAATCGAAACTCAGCATAACTGAAGTTGTCAATGTCACATGTCAATATCGCGTCATGCCGCATTTTTCCTATTTCCTTTGCTGTAGGGACTACAGCTCTATTTCCGTAGCTAATATGACGAAATGAGCAGTTAAAAACTGCAGTACCAACAATGCATCGCGAAAAGCGATAGCACATCCTCCCCTTTTGTAAAGTGCGTGCCAAGTAAACTAAATCCCACCTCATTGTTTTGATTGGCAGGTTATGGTAGATAAACGGTGGTGAAGAAAGTGAGTATGTGTGTTGTTGCAATTATTTGAAATGAATGGTATCCGAAGGAAAGTTTGAAAACTATATTTTACGGCGTCATATTAGATGTTTCACAATTTCTTGAAAGCTACTTTTTTAAAATATGTAATTTGGGGTTTTGGAGTGTTATGTGAAACTTATTTGGCGATACCAGCTGCATATTTTTATGTATGTAAATTTGATAACTTTAAGGTCAGTCTGTATGCGAAACTGATCTTGTTCTAATATTTTTCATTTTTTAGACTTTTGAGTAGTGTAAAGAACATGAGACCTTGTTGCTATGGCTGCTGGACGCGCGCGATTATTTAAAGCGAACATAGAGCAAGGAAGAGATGGCCAAAGGAACTCTACAATGGAGAACGTAAGAAGGTACACTGTAGTTGAGGAGCAAAGACAATAAAGTATAACTGGGGCCGGTGCTAGCATTTTGGGGGCCCCCAGCAAATATCAAGTCAGGGTCTCCGCTAAGCACTTCTAGTCTAAGTGCTACAAACTTTTAGAAGTAAGCATAGCCATATAGACAGACCTGTAGCAGCGTGTAATGTGTTAGTCTTATGTGTGATCCCTGCCGGCCTGTTCGTGTCAGAGTGACAGGTGTTTGTTTTGGGTGTTGAACTTTATTCTTTAATTTTATATTATCGTCTCATATAGACAATAATTATGCCCAAGCGTCAATGTAAGTTTATGGAGGAGTATTCCAAAGAGTGGAACTATATTAAAAAGAGACGCTATGACAGTGAAGCCGAGTGCACAGTTTGCAATAGTGTTTTTAGTATTGGTCATGGTGGACGTTCAGATATAAAACAACACATCACATCAGTGAAACATAGGAACAGACTGAGTGCCCCAAGTAGCAGCATGTCTCTTAACAATTATTTTATAAAACACGATTCTAATGACGAAACGAAAGTAGGTCTCAAAATAGTTAAAATTAGCATATTTCAATAAATAGTTTCCGGCGGAGGCTCCCCAGACCCCTCTTTAGCTGGTGGGTACCCCCCAAACCCTCCTTGGGTGTGTCCCGTTTTTTCCAGTTCATGATTTGGTCACCCTAACTTACTGGCAATTTTGGGGTTGCAGTAGGATTGCTTAAATGGGCTGATAGGTGATTTTTTACAATCTGAACATTACCCACACAGTAAAAAACGCTTTAATTATCCATACCATTTTGTTTGTTATAAAGGTGCACGATTAATAATACAAGTGTTTTGTATGTTTCTAATTAGAAACTATTTTATTTAAATGTGTCATATACAAATATTTAAAGCAGAAAATGGGCTACATGTCCAGATGGGCCATCCTGGTAATGAAATGAAAGTAAAAAAAAAAAACATGCTTTCTAATTTACTGCATCCATAAAGAGTTGCGGATACTGAGAAAGTAGTGATGCATCTGAACTGCCTTTCAAAAAATGATTGGTCCCTAGTAAAATTTGTTCAAAAATACAAAAATACTGAGTGATACTTTTTTAAGGCAGAGTTCAGACGAAGGACTATTAATGAACTATAAAATGAGTTGTCTTATGTTCTGCAGTACTGTTACAGAATCAGAGCTTGAAGCAGTGAATGTAATGCAAAGGCTGTAGATTTCATTAGCAAATAGTAATTATGAACTGGTGATGACTAAATTGTTATTTCTTTACTGTTCAAAACTGTCAATCTTTCTTTACTTTTCTTTGGCTTGTGGTTCAAAAATCAAGATTATAGGCTTCATTTTAGGCACAAGATCACCACCTGCTGTCCAAACCATAGAACTGCAGAATTCCAGCTCACCATTACTGTTATTTTAGAATTTTATTTCTTAAAAAAAGTTCACAGTGTAAGTAATCACTTTTGTTTTACTAAGCATCTCTTCCTATTTTTATGACCTAGCATACTGAGTGATAACTTTCAGCTTCCACTACTGTGCATTGGGTGAGATGCGTTTTAATCTTGCCATTTAAAAACAACCAAAGTCAATGATTTTTAATGTACTTTTCTGATTTTTCTCAAGTCAACCTCCTTACTTATTTTGATTTGTTTGTGTCTTTCGTTTTTTTCCGGTTAGGGGTCACCACAGGGGAAACTCCGGTCCGCCAATGATTGGCAGTAGGTTTTTACGTGCCGAGTTGCCAGCCCTGACGCACAGCCTTCAACGAAGGTACGCTCATTCACGCATGTCTCCACAGAGAAGACGCTCTAGCTGAGAGTCGAACAGGACGTCTTACTGTGAGGCGTCAACGCTACTGGAGCATCACCACCACCTCAGTTGCTCCTTACTTATTTTGACACCTTTACAAAATAGGATAAATACACATTACCTTGACGTGAGGTACATTGGTTTTAGAAAAGTAGACTTTATCAGACTGGCTTACCTGTATAGTTGTACCCTTTACAAGTTCTCTTGTGATTCACTCTGTGTGGGTGGGTGTGTGTGCGCGCGCGTGTGTATATGAGTCTTGAGAGGATATCAAGAAGTAGATTAAATAATGAAAAGGTTAAATCTATTTTTTACTAAGAGACTGGAATTCTGAACTGATGGACTGTATTAAAAACGGCGCAAAGTGAAAGTAAATCATCCAGACTGGATACTTAAAGCAGTCAGCTGACACAGCTCATTCGGAAACTATTATATGTATATTACCATTACAGTTTGTCAATGTGACATCTTGCCTGACTGTTGTATGAAGTTGCACAAACTATCAAAGTCAATGGAAACTATGCATGCTATAGCTGAATCTAGTTTTAGTTTACTACAGCTACAAAAGATATTTTAGAATTGTGGTTGTGCTGTTTCATTGTAATGTGAAATTGTTTAGGTGGGGTAGAATATTTTGTCTTTATATTGTGTTTCAAGTGTACACTGTTGGAAATGGGTGTTTTTGTTTTCAGTTTTACATACTTTTTTTGTTTATTTTGTTTTGCTGCTGTTTTGTTGTCATGATTACAAAATCAAACCCTCAGAGGGGTAATGTTCTTGTGCGTACTTTCTGAAATCGGGTATGAAATTATTGTTTGACTTATCAATGGCTTGTGTCGTCAATGAAATTTCATCGATGAAGTGTGTCTCAATTTTTATTTACTTGAAAGAATGACTAATCCAAAGACCTTTATATATAAAAAATATATATTTATAAATAAGTGTAAGAATGATAACAGTAGGAATTTCATCACTGAATAATCATCAGGTAAAACAGAGAAACAGGGATGTAGCTGTCTTTGAACAGTGAATCAAAACAGTTGCCTCACATAACAAAGTAGTATATTTTTCCTCCGGATGTGCTCAAAGTTTTCCTCTAAACCCCATGCTTGTTGAACATTTTTACAGCAGGCTGTTCCACAATCCAGGTTCTATCCTAGAAAAGGCATTTTTGCTGTGGGACAGATGGAAGGCAGCACATTGGAAGTATGGTGCCCACAGGATGAGTGATCTCAAAGAACAGACAGTATTTCTCAAACATATCATCTGACATGAGTGAAGTCTGATTATTAATCAGCTTGAAAACTAGGGAGCATTAACAACAGTGGAAATCTAGCCATGACTGCCAGACAGATAGCTTGGGACAGCAATAAAATAAAATAATAAAGTGGTAAAATTTAAGTGCATGTCAAATAAATAAATTAAATAAGGCAAATAGGAACACATTTTATTTTTGGCAGCTTGCAGCAGTCGTTGACACAACTAGTTGATTATCACAGGTAGTCACACTAATTAACATATTACACATATAAAGGAAACAGAATAGGGGAGAAATTACGTAGTTTTGTTGTACAAAATGACAGCCGGGAAGAAGCTGCCATTTATACAAGCCCCATGTGATGTTGTGTTACTTGGAGAATAATAGATACCTTGATAAAGAAAAGTGCAATATTTGCCACCATGATCAACAGTATCTCCTTTAAAAGAAAGACGTGTGCATACTTCTTTGATTATTGAAATAATCTTTTATCCAGAAGTATGTAAGCAGAGATACAAAGACACATGTGGGTTTAGTAAAGCGGCCATTCATTGCTTATGTCTTTCTAGTAAGACTGTGCCCTCAAGTGGTTTTAATAAAGTACTACAGCATCAAAAATCCAGCTGCTGTCAGGCTCATCCCCATGCATGCTGAAAAGGCATGTTTTTGAAGACAACATAACATGGCAAAACAGAGGCCTGCTAAACTGGTTTGACTGCAGAAATGTTTTCAGTCTTTGTTGTGAAAAGCAAATAAAAGATGTTCAAGTGCACCTATATATTATGTATATATACATAATGTTGTAAAAATGCACAGCATTTCCCTTTTAAGAAGAATTCTGTACTGTAATGCACTGTGTGTATTGAGCTGTGGCTAGCTGAATATGAGATGTTGAAATGTGAACATCATTTTAAGATGAGCTACCATGCTGTTTGCAATAAAGTTACCTGTTCATCGAAACCCATGCTGAATCCTGTAACAAAAACTGTCTGTGTTTTGTACCACAATCTGACATGGTATCAGAAGCTGGATTTTCTCAGTGAACAAAAAGTGAAAAATGCCATTACAAATTACAAATGACAAAACGTTGACCTTGCTTGTTGAGTGATCTAAAATGCTCAGAGTTAGTCATTATTACTGAAAATCAGTAATTACATTGCTAAGTCCTCAAGATGTTTGCTGTTGAACTACTAAATTTCTTCTGCTGTGATGGGCTTTATCTCACCAGAACCATTTGAATTTTCAAAACTATTTGACTACCTGCCTGGAGACATATAATTTGCACAATTTCTTGTAGCAATTCTTGGGGATGTGGGAACATGCTCAAGCCGAAACATTTGACAAAGTAAAAGAAATGCTTTTTCTACAACTCCAGAGTTAGTATACTGTTATGCCAGGAAACAAACAGGAGTAACTGCAGATGTTAGCAACGTTGGCCTAGGTGTTGTACTGCCCCAGTCAGATGCACAAGGGTTGTGTCTATAAATTATTGTTCCAGAATGTTAACAGACTCAGAAGGAGGTTACACAAATCAGAAAAAGAATGTCTTGCAAGTGTTTGGGCATGTGAAAGCTTGTCCAGATACCTGTTAGAGCTGGAGATTTTCCAATTCCTGACTGACCACAAGTGACTAGTTCTGTTAATTAAGTCTAATGATCTAGGTGTAATTAGAATAAGAAAGTTCAATGCCTAAGTCATATATGTGCCCAGTAAGCAGCCAGTTGTTGCTGATATGTCCAGAAATCTTATATATGACTGACCATTGTCAGAGGCTGACAGTGATGTAGCATGTCATATGCAAAGCAGAATGATGACAAGGCCTGTAATCAGTAAGCAGCTAGAAAAACTTAGACGAAATAGTCAAAAAATCTGAGTTGCAAGTTGTTGGGCAAAGTGTGTGTGTATGTGTGTGTGTGTGTGCGTGTGTGTGTGTGTGTGTGCGTGTGTGTGCGTGTGTGTGCGTGTGTGTGTGTGTGTGTGTGTGTGTGTGTGTGTGTGTATGGAAATGTGCAGGTGTGTGCATGCACTTGTGTGAGTGCTTGTTCTTGTATACGCCTGTGCTCACGCATGTGTGCGTGCATAAGATGGCCAAATCATTGGACTCCAACCAAAGAGCTCTTGCATAAACATTTTGTAGTCAAGGCATAGTTATCTGAGCATAATGGGCCACTGCTATGTGAAAACAAAATTGTAGTATTCCTAAATGAAGGAGCAGGCACGCTACGTCAAATACAAGAGGATCTTCACAGAATCGCCAAATGAAGAGAGAAAATATCTGTGCGGTGGCCAAGCATTAATCAACACATTGTCACTGTAGTGTAAAAGTGTCAAATTTGTATTATTCATAAACTATCCCAAGGATATGAACCTTTAAGGGTAAGCATTGTTATCACAAGGTCTTTGACAAAAGATAGCTACTGATTTGTATGAGTTAAGCAGCAAAAACTACCTCATTGCTATCAACAGTTATTTAGATGACAATGAAGTAGTTCTTGTGGTAACTATAACTAGGCCAACAAATAATAGCTTGATTCAAAATTATGTTCTCAAGGTACAGTATAACTTTATAACCGATTACAGCGATGTACACACTTCATACCCAGTGAATCCCAAGCATTGCAACTGACTACTGTTTCACTGACATTATGTCAGGTCCATATTATCCACAGACGAATAGCGAAGCTAAGACAGCAGTTCAAATAGCTAAGAAAATATTGAAGCAAACTGATCTGCGTAAAGCTCTAAGGTTATATTAAGCTGCTCTACATAGTGCTACAAGACAAAATCCTTTAAAACTTATTTGTGGGTGACAAATCTGAACTTATATAACTGATGTTCAAGTCATCAATAAACAGAACATGCTGGAGGGATAGATTCCTGTCCCAGAGACTTCCCATACTCTGGAACAGACTACCTATTTATGTCAAACAGAGCTCCTCATTAGCACTCTTCAAGAAAAATCTTGATGATTGGATGGGTAATAGGAAATTCACCCCGGGGATCACTTCTGTGGCTCTGCTTGACAGGGGCACAGGAAAATAATTTTCTTGGGTGGTGAAAGCCAGGGTACATTTTTGGCTAGGCTTGTATAGGCCCTAGGGCCAATAGCCTAGTACCTACCTATGAACCTATCAACCTATAAAACTTAAACCACGAGTTATGTCATTTAATGCCATACCATAAAGAGTAATACTTACTAAGCAAAACTTTCAAAATTTTTAAGACTGATGTCATTCTAAATGACCACTACCTATCCTTCAACCTGCTCACACTGTCCACTTAAAGTTAGAGGGGGAGAAAAAGTGGGGCACTACAGGTATAATAGTCAAAAATCTGTAGAAATATGTCCATACACAAAGCAGGCTAGTGCTGGCACTATAGTTTAACACAACAGTTGACACATTCGAGCAATTCCTAATGACTGTCAACCTGCTTCTAGTGTAACAGATAACCAAGCGAGTCAAAATGGGCCATACATTACCAGATCATTATAAACTGGGCCATACATTACCAGATCATTATAAACTGGGCCGTACATTACCAGATCATTATAAACTGGGCCGTACATTACCAGATCATTATCTAGCAAATCTGTTCTAGTAATGGTGACTAATGTACCATCTGAGACAAATCTGAGTTTAATTTTACATGAATTTGAGACCACATGCTGTCTAGTGTTCACAATCCAATGCTTTTGATTTGATTCAGTTACTGCTTTGATAACACCTGTCAAAGTTTTCTTTTGGCATATTTTTGAAAAGCTTTGGTGAATGTTCTAGTAATCCATCAGTGTCTAGCTGTGGCTGTTGTATTTGACTACCCCAGCATTACCACATGTGATTGTAGTCTCTGGGTCATTCAAGTTCTGAAACTATTTCATAAATTTCCTATGTTGTTGCCTAGTTCAAACCCATTGCTTTCTCCTGTCACATGTACAGTCTGGTGTGTAGTGAAAGGCAGTTACTGTATCGCTGTAGCACAAAGAAATGGCATTTTTCTTTGTAAAATCAAATTAATGATGTTCAAGTACACGTATATATTCTGTATATCTACATAATGTTGTCCTTTAAATACAAGTGTCTAGCATTTCACTTTTAACAAGAACTTTGTACCATAATGCATTGCACTTGGGTGTGAGATTCTGAGCGGCCATGTTGTTTGTAAGGTGTTCATTGTAACCCATACTGAATCCTTATTCATTTCGGAGCAGTAGTACTAAAAAAAGTCTGTATTTTGTACCATCATCTGCCAGCCTTCATTTGTAGATCTGTGGATTAAACACTCAAATGGCAAATGTGGGATTAATCTGAGTATACACTACCTTTCTGAGAACCTCAGTAAAAATAGAAAAATTGTTGAGGTGTGCAGGAAATCATCAGGGACTTTGGGTTCAAAAGACATTTTCTTGAGAACTGATATAACAGAAGCCTATTTCAGTATAGTTGAAAAAAATCCCAGTCTTCATGACACCTGTATCTGATAAAATAAATGTGTCTGAACATATCTAGACTGGCCACAACAAGCATGGCGGGGTAAGAGTTTATTCCTCTTGTTGTAGTATGCAGGCCCAAAATTGCATTGTGAAACTCATTGCTAAGCAGTTACCATGAAAAAGAAGTACAAACTCTTGTCAGGGGCCCAAGTATTGTCCACAGCATCAGCACAGGAAATGCAGATTTTATGGCAGCAGCTTTATCAGTGAAAAATTTAGCAACAGTGTCACACTGATATGATGAAAGAGCCCATCTGTAAGTGAGGCAGCTTCAGCTGTACCTGCTCCCCAACATATAATACAGCATGACTGGATGGTTAGCCACTGCAGGGATCTTTATGGATAAGTAAACACACTTCTTACAGAATACATCAGTCTGGTATTAGGCACAACCATCATCCAGATTTAATTTGTTAATCCAAATACCTTCATACTGTAGGTGGATTGGACACTCTAAATTGGCCCTAGACATGAGTACATGCATGTGTGTGCCTTCTGTGGAAGGTTGGGCACCAGGCTGGCAACTCTACACCATAAAAACTCCACTGCCAATCATGAGCAGATAGGTGATCCACTGTGGCGACCCCTAACCGGGAAAAGCCAAAAGAAGAAGAATCCAAATACCTTCATACCAGCAACAACATTCTGATCTTCAACTTTCTTGCTGCAAAGAGAGCAGCTTATATTCAGGCCATGGGTCATGTACGTTCAGTGAATGAGGACATACATGATTTGCAGCTAGCACTAGCCACTCTAGAGTAGTGGAAAGCGGCCTGTTATGAAATTAAACTTTATTGTCATTTAGAACTACACACGTGTATCCTAAATTAAATTTTGTGCATCAGCTCAATTCTTGAAATTACAAAGGAAAGTGAAACAACACATACAATATATTCCATCATCAAAGCATCCATATTGCTGTTCAGTGACTTTAGAAAGAAATGTTAACATACTTCCAATCAAGGGTATTAAAATGGGGGAACCCCAGAGAAAATTAAATCAAGAAGTGACAAAACCATGAGTCTGGCTTCAGTACCGAGCCAGAGGGATTATCATCTCGAAGGAACATCAAGTCAAGAAGTGTGTCCTAATTGCTCGGTTGTAAATATAAAAACCTGAACAAATCTGAATGTCTTCATAATAAAGAGCAGTTCCTTCATAAAAGCCACTGATTTAGCATTAACCCATATGATGATGTCACCCAAAGACATAAGGTTCTGGTGACATGCAACTTAGATGACATCACTGTCAGTGAACTCTTGCAAGAATGGTGTCACACAACCAGGTGGATGGTAGAAGAGGAGAAATCTACAGCTTACCCCTGTCACCTGGACATGCTTGAATGAGCTGGTATCCCTAGTGACAACCGGAGGAAAAATGAAGATCTGAGTTAAAGCAGATAATCACACCCCATCTTACCCCCATCTAGTGCACTGAATAATTAAGACCTCTAGTCATATCTCAGCTACTGGTTTGAGCCCATAGTTCATAGCTTCATAGGTAAGTACTAGGCAGTGAGCAGACTATTACAAGCTTAGCTAAAAACCCTATTCGAAAGTTCCTTCCAGCCTCAGAGGGCAATGCAAGATAGACCAGGGGAGAAGACATCCCCAGTCCAATTATCTAGATTTACCTTGAAGTGGACAAGGGTGCTGCTCTGCCTGAAGTGAAGTAGATTTCTAGCACATGTTATAATCAAGCCAAGTTTCAGCAGTAAAACAAAGGTCAACATCATATATCAAGTGAGAGATGACCCATGCTTAAGCTTTCCATCTTTGTCACTGTTTTCTATGGGCTTCATGACTAATTTTGTTCATATCAGTATTCCTGGCTCAGTTTTATACTTACTTTTATTTTCTGGTAAAGTTTAACTGTACTTTTACTGTCTAAAACTCTGTATTAGCACATTTATGTCTCCTTGCTGCAAGATTAAAGTGCCTTAACCTGAACCTACCATGTTTTGATAATTTTTAAAGTATATTTTTCCTTTGACAGATTGGTCCTTCGGACCAGAAAGTACCTCTCGCTCTAGGCCTAGGTCAGAATTGGGCCCGGTGGCATGCATCCGTATGGAGAAGAGGCCAAATTGGCTCTTCTGTTCTGAAAGACCTCCAACTGAATTGTCGTTTGAAAGAGGCCAGCCACTGTTTCTGATCTGGGATTGGAGGTCGAGTAAACGATCCGGTGGATCAACTCACGGAGGGTCAGGTAAGGAGGAATTACCTTATTTCTGTTTTAAGATCATGGACTAAGTACAGAACTGTGTTTTGTCAGGAAGATTTGCATGTGCAGATCAGGGACAGAAAAAGGGGTTACTGTTTTTGTCATAGATCAGGGAAACAGAATACGTAGGCAGTTATTCTAGATAAACTGTGAAAAGGTATAGATTTGTGGTACCACGTGATAGAAAGGGTTACGTAACAATTTACAGCTTAGCTAAGACAGCAATGGGAAATCAGTGCACAAAAAGTTCCCGGGACATGCCCCTAACTGAAGACGCAAAGTATATGCAATTACAGTGTGCCGATAACGTTAAATATTACACCAAATGGGTCAATAAGTACAAATTCGAGGGTAATTTAGATAAACTTGCACTTATGAAACTTGTAAAACAGTTAAAAATAGATGCAAAAGGTCAACTAAAAAAGCAAAGACAATTAGGAGTCCCTCAGGCGCATAGGTGGCTTGAGGAAGCAAATCGCAGGGAGCAGAGAATTAAAAAATTCAAAGACAATGTTCTTAGACAAAGAAGACAATAACTTGGTAATAGCAACAGCCCCTCCTTCTCCCCCTCCGCTTCTGTTACCAGAATATGAAGCGAGTGGACGAGCTGATCCACCTGCGCTATATCCAGCTGTCCCTGCAAAAGCACAACCGTTTGTCAGGGATTCTATCGAGACCAGGTCTCGAACATACGACTTGAGGAGGGAGATTGAATTAAATTAATTAAATAGAAGATCACAGGCTATGAGTGAAGAGGAGATATATCCGCTCATAGAAGTACCGAATCCTTAGGCAGGACAGGCAGGACAGGATCTGACTCTTTTAGTTTATAGACCGTGGACACCGGAAGATATCTGGAAAGCCACGGAGGGAATTCCCCACCCAAAAGTGAATTTTAGAAAATTTTTAGAAGACTTACAGGGTATGAGATTAAGTTACCATTTAAATGGAGAGGAAGTAGAAAAAGTAGTTAGACAAATTGTGGGTCCAGATTGGCACATGATCAGTGGCGACTGGAATCCTCGTGATGCACAACTTAGACCACTCCTACATACTAATGCAGAACTGGATGGCAGAGTGAAAGGTTTGACCCAAAAGTGAATTTTAGAAAATTTTTAGAAGACTTACAGGGTACTGAAACTTTGGAGGCAAAATCTTTACCACACAACTTATCTGCACAAGCGGCAGAATTGATTGCCTTGACAAGGCCATGTACCTTAGCGAAAGGTAAGAAAGTGAACATTTATACTGACAGTCAGTATGCTTTTTCTACTGTACATGTTTTTGCGCAACAGTGGAAAAATAGAGGAATGATAAAACCGATCAATCATGCACAATTTATTTTAGACTTGTTAGATTCAATTCAGTTACCTAAAAAAGTAGCTATTTGCAAATGCATAGCTCATACGAAACAGCAGGACAGGATTTCAAAAGGTAATGCACTGGCTGATACAGCTGCGAAGCAGGCAGCTTCAGCCACAAAAACTTTTCTTTTGAGTGAGGAATTAACCCTCAGAGACTTTAGATTTAGAAATGTTAAAAACAATGCAAACACTTACTACAAATATAGAAAAACAAAAGTGGATAAAACGAGGAGCAATCCTCGAAAAGGGACTATACATCTCCAAAGAAAAGAAACCAATTTTGCCATCTAATTTGTTTAGATATGCAGCAATGTTGAGCCATGGGCAGAGCCATGTCTCAACAGGGGGGATGGTACAGTTAGTGAATCGAGTATTTACAACCTATGGATTTACCAATTATACAAAAAAAATTTTGTGCAGCATGCCATGTTTGTAACAAGCATCATGCACAAGGGGCATTGAAGCCTAAGCAAGGGAATTTTCCTACACCACCGTATCCGTTCCATACTATTTGTATGGATTTCATAGAATTGAATAAATGTGAAAATAAGAAGTATTGCCTTGTTATTATAGACATGTTTTCCAAATGGGTGGAAGCGTTTCCAACTAAAAATCGAGATGCAGCTATTGTTGCAAAGGTCCTTATTAAAGAAATTATAACCAGATTTGGTATACCGGAAAAGATTTATAGTGATAACGGGACACATTTTGTGAACCAAATGATTCAGCAACTTAGTCGCTATTTTGGGATATCGTTAAAGAACCACTGCACTTATCACCCCCAGTCTGCAGGGTTAGTAGAGAGGCATAATGGGGTGTTGAAGAACAAACTTAGGAAGTTGATAGCAGAGACACAGAAAAACTCGGTGTACTGTTTGCCTTTAGCACTGTTGAGTATGAGAACTGTTCCGAATGCGAAGGGATTAACTCCTTTTGAAACTTTATTTGGGAGGGCATATTATACACCTCAGTGGAAACCTCTCATGTCTACAGAGCAGGAGGCCGACAGTTCACTTGCAGGGTATATGAGGCGATTTTTGAATAACAAACTGCTGCAGTTAAATTCTGTTTCAGATAAAGAGCAACCGAAATCGGAAGCACCAGTAGCCCCAGGCACCTGGGTCTGGGTGAAGATTGTGAAGCGAAAGAATTGGAGTTCTCCAAAGTGGGAAGGTCCGTACCAAGTACTACTGTTGACACCCACTGCAGTCAAGATCGCAGAGCGAGCTTCCTGGATTCATTTGACGCACTGTAAACTGGTTAAAAACTTTGAACTGGACAAAAACTTTGTTACTGTTGCACAACAAGAACAAAATGGCCAGGTACAGAGTGAGTAGAGACATTGAGCAACCTCAGAAAACTTGTATGATCGTTTTTATTGCAATATTAATCACACTGTTCTTTTTGTTGTGGTCACTCCTTTTTCCTGCCACAAAGGTTGAACTGATTAGACGTAATGAACCAAACATAGACTGGCATCCGAACTTTAACACTTATCAGGCAATCACACGTGTGTATGCAGAGACTTTTAATGTTTCAAACTGCTGGGTCTGTACGGCCATATCAACAGCATACAGGGGTTTATTAATGACTGCTATCCCCCTAGGGGTCAATGAGACCTGGGAAAATCTGTTTTTTGACACAGTTGCTATTAAAGCACATGATAAAGTAGCACTGTATTTGCCTGTGACACAAAAAGGAATTGTATGTTTCTATAAAAATGATACCATCCAAGTGGGATGGAGCAAGTGTAATGTTACAGTACAGTATAAATGTTATAGAAAACCAAATGATTTGAGTGGATCTTGTAGTACAGATTATGACTCATTTTTGAAATCTATGCATAAGACTCTTGATCAGGTACAACGCAATCCTGTACTTTTTAAACAGTTATCTGTAATAGATAGGAAAATGTTTCATGCAGGGCAGTCATTTCGTAACAAAGTAATAACTAAGGTAGAAGACTGTTATTTTGTGTGTGGTAAAAAAGCATATAAATGGTTACCTGAGAATTGGTCTGGCAGTTGTTTTTGGGGTACCTGGTTCCGGCCATCCGACACACTGCAGCTTTGCCTCAGGGAAGTATTCGAAATATTCGAGACGTAACCAAAAAGACTGTTAAGAAACCTGAGAATCCAGTGGGAAGAATTGAAGCAGGCTGGAAAGACCATCATGATGTGGGAACCAAACTTGTGCACATGGACTTGAGTGATGCTGTTATATCCTGGGCAGGTATATCACCTACGTATGGCGGAGTTAAATCAATATGGGAGCTGTGAAAACTGTCCAAACTTCTCGAAGTAATGAGTAATGTGACTTTTTCTGCTCTTGAACTGATAACTGATGAACTGAATGCCATGAGAACTGTAGTGCTCCAAAACCAAATGGCTCTTGACTTCACCCTAGCGGCGGGAGGCGGAACTTGTGCTTTGATCAAAGAAGAATGCTGTGCGTTTATTCCTGACCATCAGCATGAGATTAACGATCATCTCGAGGTGATTCAGCGAGTGTCGGCCATGACCAAGCCAGGCCCAAACCCTCTGACAGACTTTTTCCAGAATGCCTTTGGGGAGTGGGGCTCCATTTTTATGAACATATTGATTGCTATTGGGGTAGGATTACTCCTAATAGGAGTTTGTATTTGTTGTGGAATCCCCTGTATGAAGAGATTAATTAAAGAATTCATAGATATATCCGTATCTGAGACTATGTATCAAAGTACTGAATATGAAGAGATGCTAGAATGCAAAACACTTTCATAAAAGTTTAAACTGAATGACTTTCTTAACTGCAAATCCTGAATGGAAGAGGTTAGGAAAAGAAGCAAGCTGTTTATTCTTTTTTGAAAATAGAATAAAAAGTATTAACAGGAGGGAAATGTTAGAAAAATATGTATTAATGTGTGTATGCTTAATGCCGTATTAATGTGTGTATGCTTAATGCCAAATTAATAATCAAGTATTTTAATACGCTTTTCATTCTATTTTTCATGCACTGTGTTTTATACAAATTGAGTTTCATATGAGACTGAAAAAGATGCTTTTTGAAAACTGCAGTATGCTTTCTGAAACTTGCAAGTTGCCCTCTGACCTAGTAACTGCTAGCACAGCAATATTCTTGTTTATGCCTTGTGGAAATGTACTTGAGAAGCAGGTGTTTATCTGCTAGGTCAGAAGTGAATGAATGAACAATGCCTTATGTTATAAATGTAATGATTTCAGACAAACAGCTCTGTCCAGAGGATGGGAACCTCTGCAGCTGTAGTAATTTAGAGATAAAGTAGACAAAGGATTATTAGAGAAATGAACTGCTAGCATTGTGCTTGATTTAGCCATAGTATCTTGAATGTAACATAACATGTATCTAACTGAGAGTAACCAAGGCCATGTTGTTTTCCTCAGGAAGTTTCACATAAAAATTGATAAATCAGCAGAAATTCACGGGAAAGATGGTCAGCAGATGATGATGAAAAAGGTGGTAATCTGTTACATCAGCATGGTAGGGCATGATTAATTGGAGAATGTATAAAAATGAAAATATTTCCTGTTTCTGGTTAGACAAACTCTGTATTAGCACATTTTTGTCTCCTTGCTGCAAGATTAAAGTGCCTTAACCTGAACCTACCGTGTTTTGATCATTTTTAAAGTATATTTTTCCTTTGACACTATCAAATAAACAGTATGCATTGATTTTGCTGCTTGCTTACCCACCAAATTGCTTCTTGTATTATTCTGGTATTACCACTTGTGTCATTCTTGTTTCCTGTTATGCAAAATATTTGTATTATGTGTTTTCCTAATTATTTGCTCTCTGTTATTGTCAGAGTACCTATGTGAAGCTTTTATCCTGGGCTTCTACTGAGACTGGGTTTGTCCCACTTAAAACTTTCACTTTCAAGTTACCGAACATTAATGAATAACATACTTCGCAGCACAAAGGAAGTTTGGGTCTTACGCATTGTTTTATCAGTTTATATGTACATTTTGAAAATTAGCACTATGACCAGAATCAATCAAAGACATAGAGGGGATATTGCTGCAAAGTTAGTATTCAAAACTTTCTGTATTAGGTGTAGAGCCCATTTCCAGAGTCTTCCCTAACAGCTGACTTTCAGCATGAAAGCAGGGCAGGGAGGTAGTGTGAAGGCATGTTGATTTTATTGCTTAAAATTTACCTCTGATTTTAGTTTCTGCTAACATAAGCATGCCTGAGACACAACAAATAATGTTCAGATTCTCTCACCTACAGCCATTACACATTTTAGCATTGCTACCTTTGGCTTGTACAAACTACTACTTGTTTATCACTGTTGGTAATAATTTCTATTAGTGGGCTAGCAGAAGTTTTTGAGATTTTAGTTGTAAATCATTACAAATGGCTCTTTCTACACTGAAACAATGCTACACATGGCTAAGTAAGCAATGCCTGCATTGTATCTCTTTTGTTATACTCCCTCATGGACAGACAAACATATTTGCACCTTATTGTCTAATTCACTTAGGTAATAAAATATGTAACTGTAATGCCTGGCATTTTTCACTGCCTGTAACAACAGGGCAAACATATCGGACTAAATCAGGGATGTTTTGTAAAATCAGGGACAGCTAAGAACTGGTTAGGACTAACCAGCAGTCTGAAATATCTGATTCTGTACGAGTAACATTATTATTCCACTGAGTTTCAAATTTGTTGACTTCTTGCTCTGTCCCGCTCACAATCTACCCAGTTTGTTGTCTAAGTAGATCATGGGTGGGATTTAGTCAGAGGCCAACAAATCGAATATCCAAGTCTACAGATACTTCCTCCTTATGGCACTGCAGCTACTATGTTAGATGGAATAGGGCACCGTGCATTTATCTATTTATTTTCTAAAAGTAAAGAAAGACCATGTTTCTTTATTTAAAGAAAATAAATAAATGAATACTGTGATTTGTTTTCTTTACCTTGTTTTTTACTTGTATTCTGCTTTTAAGTGCATATTAAAACTTCAAAAGAGACCACAGCTCTGTCTCTTGTGAGTCAGGCAAAAAATTTTTCCCCACCCAGCCACCCACTTACTGTCGTGTTCTTAAATACCACTGTTTTTACCTGCCGCTTATGTTAATTTGACCATATATCTCATTTCCTCTCTGCTTTCACTGGCTTGTGTGAGTAAGCACAAAATTATAATTTTGTGAAATCACTCCCCTTCAACTATTTAAACTTATTGGCCATCCAACTGTATTCCATAGTATCAGAATACAAAAGTGACCACCCCCTTTCAATCTATCTTGCTGTTTTAAAAATAGTGACTCTCCACTAAAATGTAACTTTTTAGACAAGTAAAACATAAGTTACCTAGTTTCACACCTAACATATCTAGTGCCCACTGCAGTGTTTAGGATAAACCACTGTTTTCATCTTATATTTAAGCATCCCTGTGACTAGCACTTGCTCTAATACCTGCTGGAAAGCACTAGGAAGCCTTAAACTGATACAAGCACTCAACTCTCCTTGTTAATGAGGAGAAATTAATAATAGGCACTAAACAGCCTATAACTGCAAATTACCTTGCTAAGGCAAGGGAAAACAGCTCCTGTACTTTACAAAAAAAGCACCAAACCAGGCATGTCCAAAAGGTCAGCTTCCTGTGATTTCTCCTGTCCACCTAGTGAATCTGGGCATACTGGGGCAATGCAGCAATTGCCTCATGTACACAGACAACCCTCTCCTTCTACCACCCAACACTACAGCCTGTAAGAGATGCACTTACATAGCCAAACTGGAAGCAAAGCTCTCTCCACCCAAGATTGTGCTAGACAGTCAAAAGGAGAAGGTTAACACCCGCACTACACCTCAAGTAACACATAGCACTTCTAAACCCACACCACCAACACCCACACATAGCAACATTAAATCCACATATGTGGAAGCTCTTAACTGTAACCTGCCCAAACCAAAAGGACCTCCGAAGCTGAAATGCAAACAAACACTAATAACAACGAAAGTGTCACATAGCTCACAACACCTGTGTGTCACCCAGCAACAGCCCCTAAGGCAAGACAACGTAACTAACACTTTAGTCATAGGTGACTTTATAGTCAGGCACACTGATGTCCCACTCACCAGGCTGAACAAAAAGAAAATTACAGTCAGCTGCCTGTCGGTGCCAGGATCTGCCACATAATGCATGCACTCAGGTCACTCCACAACAAGTACAAATATGACTCTGTCATTGTCCATGTTGGAGTGAATGACTTGAGACGTACCTCCCTGGACTACATGAAAATAGATAGATCATGTGGCCCAGGCAGGTATGACCACCCTAGCCCTGAGTAGCATCCTGCCTTCGCCCACAATGATACCACAATATAAGGACAAAATAATTGACTTCAACAATTGACTAAGCTTCTGGTGTCATTCAAAGGGGATCCAGTATCTGTCTGCCTGGGATGACATGATCGACAGACCACAGTGCTTTGCCAGAGATGGTCTGCACCTGTCACCCCTGGGATTCAGGTTACTGGCTAAGGCTCTTGCCACCCCATAGTGCCTTTTTTAGGTAAAGTTCAAAGGACAAAACCACCACCGTAACAGGTGCAAGATTGCAAATTCTGATGGTAATGCTATTCAATGCTAGAAGTCTAAGCCTCAAAATGCACTCTCTTGAGGCCGTCCTAAAAATGGAGAACATCGATATCTGTGCAGTAACTGAGACCTGGTTCAAGGCTCCAGAGAGCACCCCTGCAATACCAGGCTACAATTCTTACCACACATTTTGGCCACCAAACTAGGACCAAAACACTAAAGGTAGAGGAGCTTCCATATTCACCAAGGATATTCACACCACCAGGCTAGTTGCCCAACACAATGCATCTGAAATTCTCCAGATGCAACTAACACTAGGTAAGACTGCAATCCAAATTGTAGCTTGCTGCAGATCCCCCACTATGCTCAAGAGTCTCACTACACCTTTCTAAACATACTGGAAAATATTAAGATACAATCAAACACTCTAATACTGGGTGATTTCAACTACCCTGCCATTAACTGGGAAAACTACTTGTGTACCAATACCTTTGCCCAATGTTTCTTGGAATTCATAAATTCCGACACCCTGGATCAACTAATCCATAGTCCCACCAGGGGCTCCAATATCCCAGACCTGATCATTACCAAAATAGGAAATCGATGCTCCACACCTATGGTCACCCACTCGTTGGTCAGGTCTGACCATAAGCTAATCACCCTTAACATCCACATCCCACCCCCACCCCCCCAGTAAGGAAACCTCTATAAGAAACTTCTCCAAAGCCAACTTCATGCTGCCCAAGTCAGAAGTGACAAACTTCATGACACCCATGTAGACAGGAACTTTAAGTCTGACTGCTGAATCCTATACTAAGACACTGTATGAGCACATCCACTCATGCATGAATCGTGTCATTCCAAATAAAACCAAGATTCTCTCTTCCAAAAAAAGGAAGCCAATCTGGTGGTCCCCTGCCATAAACAAACTTTACAACAAAAGGAACAAACTGTTCCAGAAAAGAGTAAAATTCCAGGATGCAAAAAACTCCCTTACCAGCCTCAGTAAGAAGCTGAGATCCCTCATAAAATCCTCCAAAGCTAGTTATGAAAATAAAATTGCCAAAGATTCCAAAGACAACTGCAAGGCATTTTATAACTATGTCAAGAATCTAAATGGCAATGCTCAGATCTGCTCTGAGCTACAACAAAATGGCATTAAATATACTGATCCCAAGGATATTGCCAATATCCTGGCAGATGAATTCAGTGCCAACTTCACCCCCCTCACCCCTAAATAGCCCATCTCAATACAGGAAGATTGCCACATTCCAGTAATACCGGCCACACAGGTAAAAAATGCACTCTCCAAAGCAAAGAATACAGCATCCATGAGACCAGATGACATCCAGGGCTGTGTATTACATGAACTACAAAATTAACTGGCACCTTACCTAAGTGTCATGTTTACTCATAGCCTCACCTCAGGCTTCATGCCCACTGAGTGGCGCACAGCTACAGTTATTCCACTCCACAAGAGGGGATCCGCTTTGGATCCCAGGAACCACAGCCCCATCAGTCTGACAAGCCTAATCTGCAATGCCATGAAACGTATTATCATGGAACTTATAAACAAAGACATTGGCAACCTTCAAACACTGGACCCCACCCAGTTTGGGTTTGTAAAGGGCCGATCTTGTCTCCTGAACCTGATGGACTTTTTTGTATCAGTCTCCAGAGCTGTGGATGAGGGTAAGGTGGTCCACACAGCCTATCTGGACCTCGCCAAGGCCTTCAACACCATCCCCCACTCTGGAATCATAGACTTACTGAGCTGGGTATTAATCCCTATGTCACTCGATCAGTTGCCAACTGGCTTACTGACAGAACCCACAATGTAAATGTAGCTGACTCCAAATCCAGCTCCAGACAAGTGACAAGTGGAGTACCTCAGGCTTCAGTCCTGGGACCGCTCTTGTTTGGCATCTACTTCTCTGAAGTACAGGCCAACACTAAGGGATTCTGGCTAACAAAGTTCGCAGAGGACTGCAAACTGGAAGCCATTATTGAATCCCCAAATGATGTGGATACTCTACAAAAGGGCCTTACAGAAACCGATGCTTGGTGCCAGACCCATGGGCTCAAGCTCAATGCCAAGAAATGTATAGTTATCCCCTTTGGGAAAAAACATGTACCCGTGAATTACCACATAGGTAGCAGTGCACTAAATGCCGAAAGTGTGATAAGAGACTTAGGGATACAGGTGGACAGTGGTTTTACCTTTGATAACCACATTGTCACAACAGTCAGGAAATCCTTCTATGTGGCATCCCTCATCACTAAGGGCTTTTCATCCAGAGGTCATTATCCCACTGTACTCATCCATCATTAAACCCATTATAGAATACAACGCCCCGTTTGTTATGTACCTCTCAAGACATCTGCAACAACTGGAAAGGCAGCAGAAATACCTCACTAAAAGAATTACAGGCCTAAAGCATATGCCCTACACTGACTGCCTTAGAAAACTCCATTTATACTCTGTCGCATATTGACTACTTAGAGGTGATCTCTGCTTAACATACAAGGCCATGTCAAACCCAGAGCTGTTGGACATGCTACACTTAAAGAAATCCCAATCCCTCAGAGCCACACACTTCAGGGATCTAAACCTTGTCATCACAATAAACCAAACATGCTGGAGGGATAGGTTCCTGACCCAGAGACTCCCCAGACTCTGGAACAGACAGCCCATACATGTCAAACAGAGCACCTCTTTGGTCCTCTTCAAAAGGAACCTTGACGATTGAATGGGAGAAAGAAAATTCACCCTGGGGATCATGTCAGTCACACTGCTAGACAGGGGTCCAGGGAAGTAAATAGTGTGGGAAGAAATAGCCAGGGAATTGTTATGGCTAGGCTTGTATAGGGCCAAGGGCCTATAGCCTAGTACCAACATATGAATCTATAACTGCTGGAAAATCACCCCTGCAAGAGCAGCACCCTAGGTGGGTATAAGGCTGGCCCTGTATCCACTTCCCCATATTACAGCCCAAATAATAACCTAGAACAACTTCTACTAATAGTAGCTTTCAACCTTTTTGATGAAGAATCTAGGACAGAGACAAGTATTATGAAAGACATTTGGCCCAAAGTTAGAGACAGTTTATTTCATGTCAAAATTCACTCAGAAAGTTAATAAATGCATTTTGCATCAGGAGCATTTTCTGAAAAGAAATGTCTAATGTTAGCTGATCCTCAGTGATTTACTAGTACAAAATAAAACTTTTAGAGGGGACAGGGCTAAAATAGGAGGCAAAATCAAAGACAGCCCAGAATGAGTTTGCCTACACATTTCAGAAGACCCCCCCCACCAAGTTGCTGCAGCCCTAGTAACTCACCTCTTAAATTAATAGTTTCAGCAGCTGTCCATTGTTTACCACTTGCAGACAATTCCATCAACTCCAGCAGCCCCAAGCACAAAAAAAAAATAAATAAAATAAAAAAAAACAGTCCACAGTGAACAACATCACAGAGAAGAACCAACCCACCTCTACATCCAAGCTGCAGCTTCTGGCCAGCCATGGCAGTATATCCATTGCACACAACTGCAGCAGACAAGCAAGCAAATTAGGCAGACCTTTTAATTATAGTTACTCTGTGACATAATGCATGCAAAAGCAAAATGCATCGATGAGTGTTGTGTTGCATTTTCTTTCCCTTTTCAAAAACAAAACAAAGAATAAAGTGCTGTTTCATATCCCTTTTTCAGACTTTTGCAGTGGTGTGAAATCTAGCAGCCACAAGTGGTCACTTTTCCAGAGAAAGCCATCTCTGGTCAGTTCCATTCGGTCTGTATTACAGCTCCTGAGACGATCAGAGAATGGAAAGTGTAGGTGTGACAAAGGGAAATACTGCCAGCCCACCTATCTGTAAGTTTGTAAATAATTCTATGTCATTTGTGAACATTAATATGATTTAGATAGAAGTGTGACAGAAGGACATACTGCTAGCCTAGCTATCTGGAATTTATAAGTGGTTATGTGTCATTTGTGAATGCCAGCATGCTTCATGTAAGATGCTTGTGCTACAACTGTGTTAGAACTGTATGCTATGTACTGGGGTAACATGTAACCACAGCATGCCCTGCTGGCTTAGAACAGAAATGTATATAAACTACTGTAATTGTGTAAATGTATATGCTTTAACAGTGGCAACTAGAACGCAGAGGGTTAACTTGCAAAATTGTTGAAATTAAATTGTTTTATCATTGTGCTATAAAAGTTATCTTTCAGTTTCAGTCAACAGGAGACAGGATGTCTACACTGGGGAACTCTCTGTGTTGTTTTGTAAGTGTTTTATTGTTTTATGTCTTCCAGCAGTTGCAAAGATCTGAGAGATATGTATTTTTTACAGGGAGATGATAAAATGTTGATAGTTTCGGACAATGGGAGTTTAACTTGGGAACTAAAGTCAGGTGACAAAAAGTGATGTCATCCAAGATAACCCAGTAGTAATATTTGATATTAATTTAAGAACTCTCTGGGAGAGAGAAATAATGCATTTTGTATTTGTCTTTGACCTGACAACATCCACACATCATCACTTCTACCTGCTTGTTATTCTGGAAGTAAGTCTTTAGGGCATAGTAACTCTTTTAAATTCAGATAGGAATATAATAAATTATAGCTTAGATGTTTTCTTTATTTATTTGAGACTACCCTGCAATGTTGTTTCAAATATTTCCTGTGACTTTGAACTCTGATGTAATGGATTACTTATGGAGTATTGTTTTTTCTTTTATTATTTATTATTAAATATATGTAAACCTTTCAGTTGTGGCTGGTCTGTTTAGAGATATTTAAGCTCTTAGAGTACTTGCATATCTACTTGGTGACACTGTGCTAGCCACTCGTAAATAGCCTTGCTCTTGGTCAGACTACCATTTGGATTAATAGCAACATTGCACAGTAGGATTGAAAACCATTTAAGGGCTTTAAAGTAGCTGATAAAGAGTGGCCAGTGGCAGCTGGAACTGCCTTATAGTCTGGGCAGAAGGGGTCAAAACTAGTAAACCTGTGCCAGCCTTTCCCAGGAGTGTGTGTGTTTGTATATAAATCAAATCTCAGAGTGTGTGTGTGTGTCAGCTACTTGGGCAGGGACATGAAGTACTGGTTGGACAGAGAGAGTACTGGAGATCTTGGTTTGGCCACTCAGCTAAGATCTCAATTCTATAGCTGTGTCAATGGGGAGTCTTACTGGGGATCTGGAAAAAGAGGGAGAAACCAGCCCCTGATTGACTGTGATCTCTGTGTGCTCTTAAAGGAAATTGCACTTTACTGTGTGTGTGTGTACTTGTCATCCTCCCAGTGTGTATGTTCCCCACTGTGGCCAGTGGTGAGGATTGAGGCTCCTTGATTACTGGGCCAGTGCAGGGGTGTCACAGTAGGTACCACCTAGTGATGCAGAACAGCACAACACTTCTTGTGCTCTATTCCAAATGTGG
Organism: Protopterus annectens; assembly: GCF_019279795.1. Classification (NCBI taxonomy): domain Eukaryota; kingdom Metazoa; phylum Chordata; order Ceratodontiformes; family Protopteridae; genus Protopterus; species Protopterus annectens. Next base: position 1,957,868,893 of record NC_056743.1, on the reverse strand, counting down.
AGTGTTCTGCACAATGCCGTGCATTTGGAGACTGAGACAGCCATTTGCTAAACAAAACCAAATGCTCTCACACTGAAGACAGACTTAGCATGAACAACAGTAACCTTCTCTTCCTTAAAACTTTCATTTATTGAAAATCCATATGGGATTCATAATCAAAATGCAGCTATATGAATGGTGCAGGAATTCAAAAGATAAAATTTGCTAACAGCTTGGAACAGCCAACTGGACACGTGTCCCTTTTCATAAACAAGTCTCACATAACAAACATAAAAAACATCCTTGTGGAATCCCAATATATATATATATATATAGGATGTACAACAAAAGAAAGAAAGTTGTGTCAAAAATAAGGGAAAAAATCCCTGATCAGTTTGAACAAGCAAGTCAGAAGAAAAAGAGATGGAATCACACTGTACACAAACTAAAGCTAAGGGAATCAAAACATGCAGTGCAGGAAACAATCCATTAACATCTTGCAACCTTACTCACCTGCAATAAGTACCAGACAACCTGTTATAACCTGTCACCATGCATTTCAAACTTACTAAATTAAAAATGCATCCACACTTAAAGTAGGAACTTAAACAAGAGACTACACTCACTCTTCTCACCTTAGAGACTGCAGAAATGTGTGCAGTTACAGAGATGTGGTTTAAAGCTGTGGCGAGCACCTTGGCAGGGCAGAGCTACAAGCCTTCCTCACATTTAGACCAGCTACTGCATCGGCAAGGGCTAAGGGTGGAGGTGTCTCAATTTTCATAAAAAATAAGAATATACATACACACATAAATCATTAATAAATGAAAGCTGGTCAAACAGGACAACACCCTTGAACTTCTCCAAATCCAGATCACCATAGGCAATGTCACATGCCCATACCTCTCAACTATCCAGATTTTCACAGAATGTCCAGATTTTTTCTGTATGATTTTGATCTGTTTTTCATAAAATTTCTGGTTTTCTCTCAAATAACTGAAGATTGAAGTCACTAAATAATGACATACATTTATGTGTCCAACTTCATATCCAAATACATTCTAACACAAATTGTATTATTCTAGCAACCTTCTAACTTTACAGCAACAATATTTAAAATCTGCTCCTATTTTTGGGCTATTGTGCTCCCATTATTTTAGGCTTTGTCGAGATTTATTGTGCTAAAAGGTTAAGAGGGATGCTCATAGCATATACTTGCAAGCTGTAGGTCCCCCTCTTTTGCAGAGGAATTCCACTTCTAGAGTCTGTTATCTTTCTACCCTATACCACATTCATAGGTGACTTTAACTGGGAATCATACACAACCCCAAATGTGCAGGCCCAGAGATTCCTGGACTTTGTCAACATAAATTCCCTGTACCAGATATTTCATATTCCCACTAAGAGCAGGAACATACTAAATTTGGTTCTCATTAACATGGGACAACACTGCACCCTCCTCCAGTATGTCATCTCTGTTGAGGTCAGACCGTAAAGTTGTCTCCTTTGAAATAAAAATAAAATCTGGGACCCCTGATAACCCTTGAACATTTAAGAAGGCAAACTTCCTACTATTAAGTAATAACCTGGAAATTTTCAAGCCCTCCCCCCAGCCCTGAGAAAACTGCTACCTCTGTACAATTATTCACAGGGACCCTGTACAATCATGTCAATTAATGCACAATGACAGAGACAGATGTGTCTACCTGGAATAAATATAAAACAAACACATAGCGGTCCTAGAGCCTTTACAAGCCTAGCCATGCTAATCCCAAGTACTCCCATTTGTTCCTTTTGGGTAGTTTGCAGAATGAATTTATGAACAGAGTGGGTCTGTGATTAACAATGGCTACCCTGTCCATGAGGGACATGGGTACCACCCCAGGGGCTAATTTCCAGTCTCCTATCCAGTTATCTAGGTTGCTTTTGAATAGGGTCAGTGAAGAGCTCTGTTTTACGGGAATAGGAAGTCTATTCCAGAGAAGTGGCAGTCTCTGGGAAACATGTATGTCTCTCCAGCACGTTCTGTTAATGTCACAAGCTAGGTTTAGATCCCTAGAGTGAGTGACTCTTGTGCCATTTGACTTGCAGATGTGCAGAATTTCCATTAGGGCAGGGTTGGAGATTGCCCTATAGGCCAGGAACAAGTTACCTCTTAACAGCTTATAAGATAAAGAGTAAAGTGACATGGCTTTCAGCTTGTCCATGTAGGTCATGGTTTGGAGACCCTGTATTTTCTTAGTGAGAAACGTGAGATCTCTCCAGCTGCTGCAGGTGTCTGGTGAGGTACATGCAAAAGGGTACATTGTACTCTATTAGTGGTCTTATGAGAGTCGAGTACAGTGGAGTTATAACACCCTTTGACCTGGATGCTATGCCTTTGCTTATGAGGTGCGCTACATAGAAGGCTTTCCTTTTCACTGTGGAAAGTTGGTGGTCAAAGTTCAGATTGTCATCAACCTGTGTTCCCAAGTCTTGCACCAGTGAGTTGGAACTCAGGGGGTGCTGTCAATATTGTAATTTGCAGGGAATTCCATTCTGCCAAATGGAAAATGGCTTTGGCACCAATCATTTGTTTGTGTTAGCCCTTCTTGTAATATGTTGACATCATTGGGGGACTCAATTATTGCTCCCAATCATCAGTGAACTTGGTGAGCCAAAGGCCGTCTACTTTGGCCTGGACTTCTGAGAAATAGATGCCAAACAGTAAAGGGCCCAGCACATACCCCTGTGGTACTCCACTGGTGGCGGGGTCTACTGCTGGAGGTGAAGTAGCCAATTTTGACAGGGTGTGTTTTATCAGTGAGCCAATTGGCTACCCATTTAGTAATGTAAGGGTTAATCCCTATTTGAGAGAGTTTCTCAATGATGCCAAAGTGAGGAATTGTGTCAAAAGCCTTAGCAAGGTTGAGATAGGCAGTGTGCACTGTCTTACCTTTGTCCATGGCTTTGATGGTTTTCTCAAAGAAGTCCACCAGGTTTAATAAGCATGATCTGCCCTTAACAAAGCCAAATTGGATTGGGACCAGAGTTTGGAAATCGCCTTTGTTCTTGTTGATAAGTTCCACGATAATTCTTTCCATGGCCTTGCATATGAGGCTGGCTAGACTTATGGGTCTTTAGTTCCCAGGGTCAGTTGATGACCCCCACGTTGTGCATGGGATTATTGTTGCTGTTCTCTATTCTGCAGGAACATGCCAGTTCTCAAGCTATGATTAAAGAGAACTCCAAGTGAGTCTGCTAAGTCTTGTTTTAGATTGTTTAGTAAACCTGAGCTATTATCTGGTCCCATTGAGGCTGTGTTTTTGGCCTTGGTGAGTGCAGAGATAATCCGTTCTCTAGAGATACTAGGCAGAGGGCTGGTGTCAGGTATGCTTTAGGATATGGTAGCTTGGGATAAGGGGTGAAGTTTGCACTGAATCTGTCAGCTAACAAGTTGGTGATATCTTTCAGTATAGTATGAGTGATCCCATCTACAATCAGTTCATCACATAGCTGGGCATTCCCTTTTAGACTTTGGATGTAGTTAACACATGCCTTATGATTATCCTTAGCTAGGGATGCGATTTTAGTTTTGTAATTTGCTTTAGAAGACTTTACAAGATTTCTGATTTTCTTGTTCAGGCTTAGGAGGGAACTCTTCCCTTGCAGAGTGATATCCCTCTTGCTTTTGGACAACGGTTTCTTTCTCTTACAATATAATCTGTTTATACTTGAAGTACACCATGGTGGCATGTTTTTATGGTAAGACCTGGTTTTGATCCAGTCAAGTACAGCAGAGTTTATGCAGTTGCTTAAGTGTTTGTATAGAGAATTTCCATACACTTTTGCATAGTGATCATTGATGTCTGAGATTGCAGGTGGTATGAAGCTTTTTATACCATTCCTTAGTATGCTGTAGTTAGCTTTGGTGAAGTTTTTTTTATAATTTTTGTTCCTGTGAGGGTGCCAGTTCCAGTAATTACTTCAAACAAGACTGATTTGTGGCCTGACCTAACCAGGGAGGACATCACGCATGGGGAAGTACAGTGACCCCCACCCATGTTGGTGAGTACTATGTCCAGAACATTAGAGCTCCTAGTCAGGGTACAGATCATCTGTTCCAGGGCATTTGTGTTAGCAAAGTCCAGGAACCTCTGGGCGAGTGTGTTTTTGCTTGTGTATGTCCCCCAGTTTATGGAAGGATAGTTGAAATCTTCCATAACTAAGGCGTTGGGATGTATGGCAAGGGATTCCAATAAATCGAGGTAGGCAGTGTGCTTATCCTGGTTCATGGTAGGGGGTCTATAGCTAGCAGTGATGTGGTGTGGAACTTTCCCAATAGTTAATTATACTGGATCAGCTCATTCTGACCCCCACTAGAGGAAGCAACATCCTTGACCTGGTTATTACTAACATGAGTGACCGTTGCTCTACACCAATAGTCAATCCCTCCCTGGTCAGATCCGACAATAAACTAATCACCATGGAAATCCACATCTCACCCACACCTCCTGCAAAAGTAACCACCTTGAAAAAGTTCTCCAAAGCTGACTTTGGGCTCCTAAAAACAGAGGTGGCTAACTTCATGGCACCCATGCCAATAGAAAATAGCTGCATGACTGCCAAATCATACATCAATGCACTGTACGAACATGTACATAAATGCATGGAATTAGCCATACCCAACAGAACCAAGACACTCTCCTCCAAAAAAGGAAGCCAATGTGGTGATCCTTTGTCATTAATAAACTCTACAACAGAAGGAAGAATCTGTTGCAGAAAAAGGTGAAGTCTCAAGACTGGAAAAACTCCCTTATTAGCTTCAACAAAAAGTTGAGATCCCTCATCAAATCCTCCAAAGCCAGCTATGAAGGTAGAATTGTGGCAGACACTTAAAACCATCACAAAGCCTTCTATAGTTATATCAAGAACCTCCACGGCAATACCCAGATTTGTTCTGAGTTACTGCACAATGGTACCTCCTATACTGAGCCAACAGATGTTGCCAACATACTGGCTGACAGATTCAGTGCCAACTTTACCCCTCCCCCCCAAAGGACCAATCACAATACCAAAAGAATGACAGGAACCCAGCATTATTGCAGCACAGATTAAAGCTGCATTGTCCAAGGCCAAGAATACAGCTTCCATGGAACCCAATAATATCACTGGCTGTGTTCTACATGAACTACAAAGCTAACTGGCACCACATCTGTTTAGTCACAGCCTCACCTCAGACTTTGTCCCTACTGAATGGTGTACTGCTATAATCATCCCTCTCCATAAATGGGGAGTGACTACAGGCCCTGGGAATTATTGCCCCATTAGCCTGATGAGTCTGATATTTAAAGCTATGGAGCACATCATCATGGACCTGCTTAACAAAGAGATAGGAAATCTCCAAACTCTAGACCCCACACAATTTGGCTTTGTGAAAGGGAGATCATGCCTGCTCAACCTGGTTGACTTCTTTGAGTCAGTCACCAGGACTGTGGATGAAGGTAAGGCAGTGCATACAGCCTACTTCAATCTGGCAAAGGCCTTTGATACCATTCCTCTCTCGAGAATTATTGATAAACTCACAAAACTAGGCATCAACCCCTATATCACTAGGTGGGTTGCAAATTGGCTCACAGATAGAACACACAGTGTGAAAGTAGTGGACTCCAAGCCAGACTGCTAACCGGTCACTAGTGGAGTCCCACAGGGATCAGTCCTGGATCCTCTTCTGTTCAGCATCTACTTCTCAGAAGTCCAGGCCAACACAAAGGGACACTGGCTGACCAACTGATGGAGACAACTTTCAGAAAGTCCTCACTGAGACCAATGACTGGTGTCAAAACCATGGCTTTAAGCTTAGTGCCAAAAAATGTGTAGTCATCCCCTTTGGTAAAAACTCAGTTCCCACTAATTACCACATTGATGGGAGCCCAATGAACACTGAAGGTGTTATAAGAGATCTGGGGATGCAAGTTGACAGCAATCTCTCCTTTGACCACCACATTGCCACTGTGGTCAGAAAGTCCTTCTGTGTGGTACATCTCATTTCCAAGGGTTTTGCATCCAGGAAGAAAGAGGTCATCATTTCTCTCTCTCTCACTCTACTCTTCCCTCATTAGGCCAGTCATCGAGTATAATGCCCCATTTGGCATGTACCTCACTAGACACATACAACAGCTGGAAAGGCCACAAAAGTACCCCACAAAGACGATCCTAGGCCGTAAACACATGTCCTACATGGACAGACTCAAGACCCCAGCTATTCTGTCTCATATCACCTACTTGAGGCGATCTCTGCTTGACTTACAAAGCCATGTCTGACCCAACTCTGTTAGAAATCTTGCATCTAAAGAAATCCCAATCCGTCCACACCACATGCTCCAGAGACCTCAACCTCATTACCACAATCAACAGAGCATGCTGGAGGGACAGATTCCTCATTCAGAGACTGCCCATGCTCTGGAATAGACTTCCCATACATGTCAAGCAGAGCATCTTGCTGTCCCTCTTCAACAGAAATCTGGATGCGTGGATGTGTAATAGAAAGTTCACCCCAGGGATCACTGCAGTGGCTCTACTTGATAGAGGCACTGGGAACTAACGTTGGGCGGCACGATGCCAGGGCACTTCTATAAGCTAGGCTTGTAAAGGCTCCAGGGCCATTAGCCTAGTACACACCTATGAACATATGCAGTAGTTTGACAGAGTCATGCTGTTTGATCAGTCTCAAAGTGTATTTGGTTTTAATGAAGATGGATACACCTCCACCTTTGGTTCCTTCACGCTCATTTTAAGGTCTGAACGTGTGGAAGGCATTGTAGCTTTGCACGGCTGGGGTTCTTTCGGTGGTCTTGAAACATGTCTATGTAACTGCATAGACATCAGCATCCTCTAAGGTGAGGAGTGCTTCCGGGGAGTGCAGTTTCATGTTTAAACTCCTACCATTAAGCAGAATAACACTGAATTTGTCTCAATTAGATTTTGTTACATTAGAAAATTTGTTGTTTTGACATTGTGTAAAAAAAGGCACTATGGGGGAGACAAGGGCCTTTGTCAGTATCCGGAAGCCTAGGGGGAACAGGTGCAGACCATCTCTAGCAAAGCAGCAAGGCCTGCCTACTATATCCTCCCAGGCTGACAGATACTGGATTCCCCCTGGACTGACACCAGAAACTGAACCAATTGTTGAAGTCAATAATTTTTTGTTTATATTGTGGCATCACCCTGGGTGAGGGTAGGATACTGCTTAGGTCTAGAGACATACCTGTCTGGACACATAATTACAGAACTCTGTAATCTCTCTCTCTTCATATAGTCCAGAGAGGTAAGTCTTAAGTTATTCACTCCAACATGGACTATGACAGAGTCATAACGATATTTGTTGTTGAGTTACTTGAGTGCATGCGTGATTTGTCAGATCCTGACACCTGATAGGCAGCTGGCTGTGATGTTCTCCTTGTCCATTCTGGTGAGGAGGACATCTGTGTCTCACTATAGAGTCACATATGACCAAGACATTTGATGTGTTTTGCCTTAGGGACTTATTTGTTGAGACACGTGTGTGTGTGTGTGTGTGTGTGTGTGTGTGTGTGTGTGTGTGTGTGTGTGTGTGTGTGTGTTGATATGTCTAGTGGTTTCTTTTTGCTTAGTGGTGAGTGTGGGTGGTGTGCATTTGGGAGGTTTCTGTTCTTTTGCTAGGCTTTTAGTGCGTACCTCCGTGTATGTAGGTTTATATGTCATGACCTTATATTTGCATGAGAGGTGAAGCTTGTGTGCTGACAACCTGTTTGATGTCTAGTTTCCTTTCATGTGAGAGAATTGACTCCAGTTCCACAGTGTATTTACATTTCTCACATAGGGTGTTAGTTTGCTTTAGGAGTAAATTGTTGTCAGCATACATGAGACAATTGCTTTATTGCCTGAAGATGCCCGTATCAATCAAGCTGGCAAGATAAATGATGGGAAACTGCTTGTCCATTGTGGCAGGATTTTTCCTGATGTGGTATTTGGGAAGGAAGTGGAATAGACAGACTTAGTCACAAACAGCAAAAAAAATGAAGCAGTAATTCAATTAGATACAGTTAACAAAGTGCAGTGCTGGCTTAAAATATACTTTTTTTTTCAGTAGATGCCTTGGTTTCAGTGCAGATGCATTCCAGACCTCTAGCTAAAGTTTCCAAACATTGAGCCGCTCTGGTAAATAGAGTGCAAATCCATTGAAACACGAGGCTTATATACAGGAAAATTTAAACAGTTTTAACACAACTACCAATGGGAAAGCCACAAACTGAGCCTTTCTCCAGCAATCCCTAACTCAGATGGGTCCTGAGTTTCACAGTTCTGCCACAAGGGTGCAGTGTGGCCCTCTTATCATAGGATCATAGGAGGTTACTAGGCTATTGGCTCTGAGGCCCTTATAAGCCTAGCCAAGAGTTTAGCCCATGTTTAGGCAAGTCAGCACCCAAAGTCCCTGTCCAGCAGGGACACAGGCGGAATCCCAGGGGTGTATTTTCTGTTTCCCATCCAGTTATCCAGGTTGCGCTTAACCAGGGATAATGAGGTACTCTGCTTGACATAGAGCAGGAGTCTATTCCACAGATGGGGGAGTCTCTGGGACACAAATCTGTCCTACCAACAAGTCCTATTGATATCACAGACCAGGTTGAGGTCACGCGTACTGGTTACTCGAGTGGAGCTTGACTTGTGGATATAAAGCAGTCAGGTCTATATCGAATGGAAATAACAGTGAACGGCAAAACATCGAAAAGACCGGTCCTCGAACTTGCTGTTGTGGGGGGCTGCACACCCCACCCCCTGCTAAATATATATTCCAACTCCGAGATTGCACTACAGTGACGAAAGTGCAAATATTCTAATCTTCACTGTACCTCGATCTCACAAACAGCACTTCAAGGTCCGGTCTTTTTGATGTTATGCCGTTTGCTGCTATTTCCATTCAGTCTTGAGATATAGACCCAAAGCAGTCCCATCAAGGTGGGGTCTGAGATATCTTTGCATGCCAGACAGAGGTCACCTCTGAGGAGTCTGTGTGAAACTGAGTAGAGGGACAGGGCTTTTAACCTATCTGTGTAGGGTAGATGTCTGAGGCCCTGGATTCTTCTGGTGAGGAACCTCTGTGGTTTCTCCAGCTGCTGCATGTGGTTTGCAAAATACATGCCGAAGGGGTCGTTGTACTCAATAACTGGCCTTATAAGGGAAGAATACAGGGATGTTATGACCTCTTTGTCCCTGGATGAGATACCCTTACTTATGAAGTGGGCCATGTAGAAAACTTTCTGTACAACAGAAGCAACATGGTGGTCAAAAGTCAGGTTGCTATCAACCTGGGTATCCAAATCCCTCACTGCTGATTGTGTACGTAGGACGTTGTTATTAATGTGATAGTATGTGGGGACGTCACTCTCCCCAAAGGGGATGATGCCTTTTTTGGCATTCAGCTTGAGGCCATGTGTCTGGCACCAGTTATTTGTTTGGGTGAGACCCTCTCTGAGGACATCCACATCACTTGGGGAATTGATGACCATGCCCAGCTTGCAATCATCTGCAAACATGGCCAGCCATAGCCCACTGGTTTTGGCCTGCACCTCAGAAAAGTACATTCTGAATAACAGAGGCCCCAAGACTGATCCCTGGGGTATGCCGCTCATTACGGGTCTATTGCTTAAGAAGTTAGGAAAGGGAAGCCCACCTCTACAAAGAGGCTGACCACTAACAGAGTCCCTTGGAGCTCTGTGCTTGGCCTACTCATTTTTGGCATCAAATTCTCTGAAGTCTGGGACAATGTCAAGGGCCTTTAGCAAATCATGTTTCCAGGTGCAGTCATAGAATCCCCCTTATGATACAAATATCTTCCAAGAAGGGCTGACTCAGACATATAACTGGTTTCAGAGACATGGTGTTACATTCAGTGCCAAGAAATGCATAATCATATTCTTTGGGAAGTTGGCCACACCTGGAAACTACCTTCTTCTCTGTAACAGACTATCCATGTGAAGCCGAGTTCTTCCCTAAGCAAAGTCAAGCAAATCTGGATCAGTGGATGGGGAATTGGAATTTCACCCCTCATCTAGCACATATGTCCCTAATGGACACTAGCCTACATATACCCCTTAAAATAATGTTAAGGCCCCAAAACTTGTTAGGTATGTTTGAGATGTATATGTGGCTTAAAAAGGCCCCTGTGGTCGTTAGCGTAACACCTATGAACCTATGAACATTTAACTTGTAGACTTCATGCTGTCCAACTATTCATGGCTAAATAATAAACACACTATAACAGTCAACAAAATAAGGAAACCGAGAATTGTACCGAAAGAACATGGATCATAAGATGGTGCTCCGTTTACTTCAACCGTTTCTTTCCTTATTACCATAACACACACACACACACACACACACACACACACACACACACACACACACACACACACACACACACACACACACACACACACACACACACACACACACACACACACACACACACACACACACACACACACACACACACACAGCCACATGAGCATCAATTACAGAGATTTGTATGATAGCATTCACTAAACTGATTGCCTGCAATCAAATAAAAGACAAATACATAAATAGTGACTGAGAAGTGTAGTTCATCTCACTGCTTTGAGAAGCATATAGTACAACCCACTGCACCACCCATGTCCCCCAAAATGTTAGCACAAGAGTCCTTGACAAGTAAGTTCTAGAATAGCAAGGTTTGCATTTGCAAGCATTTTCTGAAAGATATGAAGTCTGAAACACACATGCTGTCTATTTAGAGACTGCAATCCACAGCAATTTGCCAGAAAGCCACACCTTTTACAAGGAACAGAAAATACTTCTCAACTTCTTTGTTCAGGAGTTCAGGACAACGCCAGAACTAAAGTGTGGAGACAAAGGCTCAAAAATGGGCAACTTTTAAACATTGTTTTCTTGTATGTATTTTTAACCAGTTAAAAATATTGGACAAAGTGCTCTTTTTCAAAGGCATCTCAAAAGTACCATCTAAGTAACTGAACAAAGTCACCCTGTAAGCAAACGGAGGTGGTAGGATTTGGCTGCAGAAAGCAGCACATTTGCAGTTCAGAGTCTTAAGGGCCAAGACGACTCCAATACACTTAAATAAACATTAACAGAATGGCAGGTGTTGAATAGACATGCCTTTTCTGAACAATCACGTTTCTGGATCTGTAATGTTTGGTGCTGCTGATGGACTATAATTCTTAGTGATTTACCTGAATTTTATGTTTAATTTTACATATTTGTTAACTGGGTAAGCCCGCTGGTCAAATTGTCCCTTTTCGGGGCAACCTGGGAGTACTGCGTGGTAAAGTAAATCAGAGCTTTAGTCATCTGTGCTACCTAGAAAATTGGATAAGGAAGAGGACATAAAAACAAGACAAGATCAGAGATGTTCTGCAAAACTGTCTGGAGAGATAAGCGACAGATTACTCTAGTTAATTACAAAAAGGTGACATAACAGGTTTTGCATCCACGTGTATTTTTCAATCAACAAAAACTATGAAATGCTAATGACTGACATTACTGACTGACTGAAATCATGCGTGATATATCAAAACTGAGGCTCTGGTAGCTAGTACAGAGGTTTAAGACTCTGTGCTCTATAATCAAGGGTGCAAGGTTTGATTATTTTTGTCTGCTTTCTGACCTTTTGCAAATTACTTAACCACACAGGGCTCTTGGATTGTATCTCTCCGTTTTATGTACTTAACCAAAAAAGGTTGCCCCACTTTTATGTACTTAACTATACAAGAAAAAAAAAATAAGAACATTTTCTGTGATTTGCCAGATTTAGGAGTATGGTTTTTGGAGGAAACAAATCCCTGGATCACAACAGGGTCATATTTGAACGGCACAGGTCTTCATAAATAACTCCCTTGAAAACCCACACACATGCACCTGGTTGCTTGAGCACACACACACACACACACACACACACACACACACACACACACACACACACACACACACACACACACAACCAATGGTGTGACACCTGCTCTAGTCGAACTTTACAGAAGTCAGCTGGGTGCAATTCCAGAGCCCATAGTGATGGGTCCCCTGAAGCCGTTGGCCCTGGTGGTCACCCAAAACGCCCCTATTATAATGCATCATCTCCTGTAGGTCAAGCAGAATTTTTTTCTCTTTATTTCTATGTATTAACTGCTCCTCTTGCTGTATGCAAACTTGACAAATGATTGTCATATTTTCTCTCATTTTATATTCTGTATATTAACTGTGATTTATCATCATGGCAATATCTGAAAATGGACAGTTATAATTAGTGTATTACTCTGGCAAACAAACCTAAATAAATGAAAATGTAAGTAAAATAAATAAGATTTATATTCTGCTAGTTATCTTCTGGCTATTTGATGTATTACCATGTTGAATGGCTATTAAAATGCAAGTTACAAAGAAACCATCTAAGAAAACGAGAAGTGATAAAACAAGAATAAATGTAAAACTATATATAGGAAGGAATCAGTGAGTGGAGCGCTGGAACCTTATGTTTTCCACTCATAAGGGAATCTCATAATCATAGGAATATTTACAACTTACACCACTACTCAAAATATACAAGTGTCATGTTCTCACCTTATTATCTCAAGGTTAATTTAAATACCTTAATTGTCTCACATTTTCTTATATCCTAAATTCTGTGTGGGTATCCTGCATGGCTTTATGCAGGAATTCACTGAACCTGGGTTGCATTTGGTCTTAACAGTAATGAGTGCAGTCACTCTACCGCATGAAGATTAATCGGCAAAGTGAAGTTACAGAAAAACGCAACTTCTCATGCCATTTTCTGAGTTGCACATCTTTGCTTGGCATGTGTGTGGCAGTTACTGGATAGGATTAAGGTAGCATGCTGTCAATAATCTGCATCTTGTAGTCTAGGGTTCTATTCCCTCAGATTCTGTTTGGCTACTGTGTGATTAAGGAACTCATTTAACCAGCCAGTGTTCTGAATTAATTAGGAAATTAGGATAGGCTCCTCAATGGTCTCCTTAAAAACACCCTTCTTAGCTGCCTATGACCTGTATACACAGTGTTTCTAACGCAAGTTTGTTTTCAGACTGAAAAAGCAGACACCTCCCCCCAAAAAAAATAGCCGACTTTTGCAAAAAAAAAAGTATTTGGCTTTTTTGCATAAGGGCAACTTTGGAGGTGTCTCTAAGAAGCAAAGGGTTTGGAGGAGGCTGTACCTGTACCCCTGCACTTCAGATCTTATGATCACCTTTCTATAAAGCACTGCAAACTATCTGTAGTTTATTAGCCAGCCCATGACTTCTTTTGTTCAATATGCATTTAACTGCATTTACTAATCAATTCATATTTATTTTACAGCATTTTGTGCCAGCAAGCATTGCATTATAAAGTAAAAGTAAATCTGAGGACTGATTTTCAGTTTCTCAAGCTGATTTTTGGCAGATGAATTTGAACTGTAATGAACATGGCACATCATTCCAAAAGCCGTTGGTCCAAAGTTGGACACAATCCTCCTCACCAGAGCTGTTGGGTTCTCCTTTGTTCCAAAATCTATAAGAAAATAAAGGAATTGTTAACTATTGACATAGGATTCTGGTATGTGAAATTATATGAACAACTGAAAACCCTGCAACACAGCAAAACAAAACAACAATAACAACAAAATCTATCAGGCAGAGGTGCCCTTTTTCACAGGTATTTCTGGTTAAATAACTTGGTCAGTTACACAGTCTGCAAGCAAAGACTGAGGAATGCAAACTCAAGGCTACAGAATGAAGTTTATTAGTGCACACAAATTACACCAAGAAATAAACGTACTCCAGATGGCATTGTTTTTATTTTACTTGTTAACCAGGTACGTGGACATGTCCATTTTGGACACTTTTAGACTATAAGGCAAAAAAAAAATGCTAAATTATACAGGAACCAGAATACACTATCACTAAGTTAATATATTGTGCAACAAATGAAAAACAGTGTTACTAGCTCCACTGCTAAAGTTAGAACAGCAGTACAGAAAAGGTTGTAGAAGTACTAAAGCAAAGTGTCCTAGGTTAGAGTTACTTAAGATGGTGGTCCAATGTTAACAGTTATATAGCATCAAATTCAAGCCATCCTTGTTGGTGAAGGCCCTTTTGCACCCTTGTGGGAGGAGAGTGCTGTCTGGGTCCCATCTAATCAGAGGTGATTAGAAAAGAGCTGAGAGAGAGCATCCTTATTGGCTAGTTTGAGTTAAAAAGGTTATTTCTTGTTTTATTTAAGCCCCTCATTTGCACTTGCATGCAGCGCACCATCGTGCACTGTTGAGTAGCGGTAATCACCATTGGTGGTTATAGATGCAAATATTTTGCTTGTTAAATTTTCCCTGAACACTTTGCTTGTGGTCCTCCAGACATTTTTCATGGCCCTGTTCTACTGTGAGGTGGAACACTAAGCCTAGCCTCAGGGGTATAAACAGACCTCTCTCCCACTAGCCATTCCTAAGTGCGACCTCTTTCCTGACCATATAAACTTACCTAACACTATGGACAATTTTCCACAGTTTCTCCAGCCAGCTTGGTGACATGGGCACCCTGAGACAGTGTAACAAGTGCCTCATGCTCACCGACAACCCTCAACTCCTAGTCCACACAAACTCAACATGCAAGAGATGCAGATATTTTAAAAACCTTGATTCCATGCTCTGTAACATACCAGTTAGTACATATGACAATGAGCAGCATGCACACCTCACCTCCTACTCCACCCAAACCCACATCACACATACCTACATATGCAGAGATCCTCATCAGAAACATACCTACACACCAGAAACCTCCTAAACACAAACACAAGCACGGTACACAGAATACTTGCTCTGCAGAACACAATACACATAATAGCACCTGCACCAGTGTCTCACCTCTCAAGCCCTTAAGGCAAAACACAAAACCAAACATATCAGTCATAGGTGATTCCATCGTGAGACACAGATGTCACTCTCACCAGGCTGTTTAAGGAAAAGGTCATGGTTAGCTGTCTGCCAGGTACTAAGATCCGCCATATCACATGTGCTCTCAAGTCTCTCAACAACAGGTACTGTTATGACTCCATCATATTCCGTGTTGGTGTGAATGACTTCAGATGTACCTCTCTGGACTATATGAAGATAGACATGACTAAGCTCTTGGATTATGTGTCTCAGGCAGGTATATCCCTAGCCTTAAGCAGCATTTTACCTTCACCTAGGATGATGCTGTTGGTAGGACACCTGTTCAACTCATTGCCAGCTACAGGATCCCCTCCATGAATCAGGACACCCACTGTGCCTACTTCTATCTACTTGATTCTGTCAAGATACATCCGAACACCATGGCTTTAACTACCCATCCATTGACTGGGTGAATTACTTGCTCAAACTCACTTGCCTAAAGATTCCTCGACTTTGTTAACTCCAGTGCCCTGTGCCAGCTGGGTGACACCCCTTACAAGGGGTGCCAACATCCTGGATCTGGTGCTTACCAATATGGGGGACCGCTGTACCACCTCCACTGTGAGGTCTTCCTTGGTGAGATCTGACCACAAATCAGTCTCCTTCAAAGTAACTATCACACCTGACCCCCCTCCCCTGCAGCAATTAAACTAAAAAAACTTCTCCAAAGCAGATTATAACCTTTTACAGGAAGGTATAAATAGCTTCACTGCACCCCCCACATCAGATGGAATTGGCATCTATGCCAAGTTCTACACCAATGCTTTATACAAACACCTGTATAACTGCATTGATTTAGCCATACCTTATAGGACCAAAACAAGCTCCTCAAAGATGAGAAAACCTGCCTGGTGGACAACTACCATTAACAGACTTTACAATAAGAGGAAGAAATTGCTGTCTAAGAGTAAGAGGGAGTGAACCCTGAACTGTAAAGTCTCCTTCCTCAGCTTAAACAAGCAAATAAGACTTCTTGTGAAGTCCTCCAAAGCAAACTATGAATCCAGATTAGCTTCCTTAACTAAGGACAGCCATAAGACATTTTTTAGTTACATTCGTAACCTAAAAGGAAAGGCTCAGATTTGTGCAGAACTGGTAGTTAATGATACCTCATATACTGAACCCGTGGACATAGTTTTCACAGAACCTGTCAGCCAACAGGTTAGCTATCTCCCCTGTCCCTGCCACATGTACCCCATGACATCCCTACCATCTGTCCCGTACCTTGTATATCTAAAGAGCAGGTTGTAAATGCCCTCTCTAAGGCCAAAATAACAGCATCTATGACACTTGATAATATCCCAGGCTGCGTCCTACATGGGCTCCTACAAGAATTAGCAACATCATTGGGTACTCTTTTTAATCACAGTCTAAGGACCAGCTTCATCCCAGTTGAATGGAAAAATACCACCATTGTTCTCTTGCACAAGGATGGTGTTTCCACTGACCCCGGGAACTATAGACCTATTAGCATGACTAGCCTTATCTGGAAGGCCATGGAGCAAATCATTATGGACCTTATCAACAAAGATATAGGTAATCAAACACTTGACCCTACTTGGTTTGGATTTGTCAAAGGGAGACCATGTCTTTTAAACCTGGTGGAATTCTTTGAGACAGTCACCAAGGCCCTGGATGCATGGAAATCTGTGCATACAGCCTACATAGACTTAGCTAAGGCTTTTGATACTATTCCCACACTCAGGCATCATTGACAAATTCACCCAGCTAGCTATCAACCTTATATAATTAGATGGGTCACCAAATGGCTCACTGATAGAACACATATAGTCAAAATAGGGGAATCCACCTCCAACAGCGACCTGTAACCTGTGGTGTTCCACAGGGATCAGTCCTGGGGCCTCTACTGTTTGGAATACATTTCTTCAAAGTACAAGCAAAAACTAAAGGTCTGTGGCTGACAAAGTTTGCTGATGACTGGGAGCAATCATAGAATCTCCAAATAATGTCAACATCCTACAGAAAGGTCTTACACAAACAAATGATTGGTGCCAAAGTCATGGCCTTAAACTCAATGCAAAAATGTATCATCATCCCTTTTGGTAAGAGCGATGTTCCTGCTAACTACCACATCAATAGCAACACTCTAAGTATGCACTCAGTGGTGAGAGAACTGGGCACACAGGTTGAAAGCAATCTTACCTATGTCTCCAAAGTGGTAAGAAGGACATTCTGTATTGCTCATCTCATAAGTAAGGGTATTGCCTTCAGAAAAAAAGGAAGTTATAACTTCTCTGTACTCTTCTCTCATCAGGCCAATAATTGAGTAAAATGCCCCATTTGGTGTGTACCTTTCCAAGCTCCTGCAGCAACAAAAAAAAAGCACAAACGTTCCTCACAATGAAAATTCAAGGTCTTTGGCATCTGTCCTATGTGGATCATCTAAAACCACTGTCACTTTATTTTGTTTCATACAGACTACTCAGAGGTGATTTCTGCCTTTCATATAAGGCAATTTCTGACCCTGCGTTATTGGAAATGCTGCATATCCACAAGTCAGATGGTACATGGCT
Organism: Protopterus annectens; assembly: GCF_019279795.1. Classification (NCBI taxonomy): domain Eukaryota; kingdom Metazoa; phylum Chordata; order Ceratodontiformes; family Protopteridae; genus Protopterus; species Protopterus annectens. Next base: position 1,957,851,385 of record NC_056743.1, on the reverse strand, counting down.
TACTCACTCAAAAGACATTAACCCAGTATATGACATTAATAGAACTTGCTGGAGGGACAGACTTGTCTCCCAGGGGTTACCACACCTTTGGAACAGACTCCTATTTGATGTCAAACAGAGCACCTCATTGTCTCTTTTCAAGCGCAATCTGGACGATTGGATGGGTAACCGTAAAATCACCCTGGGGTTTCCAACTGTGACCCTCTTGGACTTGGACATTAGGTGTTGATCATGGAAATAAGGGTAGAACTTGTCTAGGCTTGTAAGGGCCCTAGGGCCATTAGCCTAGTAACTTCCTTTGATCCTAGGATTCTATATGCAGAGTAACTAATCTAAGATATCAAAAGTTGGAATTACTTTAAACTCCACCTATGGATAAGCAGAAGTGAGGCTATATTGGTATAACTGAAATGATTTAAATGATGTACAGAGCCTGGATTAAAAATCAACATGTACAAGAAGACAGAAACTGGCCTACACAGACCTAACTGAAAGCAGTATGATAATATATAAGAGTTTAGAAAGACTGCTGTTAAGCAACTGTTTTTTGATAATAGCACAAGAGCCCAAAAACTTTTGGCACAACGACTCGAGCAACAGAAAGTAGAAAGGGCTGTGGCCAAGCTTAGGGAGCCTGTAAACAGGAAGGTAACAAGAGATCCTGTAGTGGTAGTAGAAATATTTCAGAAATTCTATGAAAGGCTGTATAAAGCAGAGAAATATGGAAATCAAGAAAAGGTACAAATATAAATGTTTATGGAAGAATTAAATATGCTAAGGACTCAGAAATTCAAGGATATAATTGGTATGGTAGTCCAGAAAAGCTGACTCTATTTGCAGATGATATTATTTTATACCTGACAAAACCAGAAAGAGATATTACAGTGTTGTGTAACATTTTGAGACAGTTTCAATTCTTTTCGGGATACAAAATTAATGAAGATAAAACAAAGGCAATAGTAGTAAATTATGTACCACATATAAATTGGTTCAGCAATATCCATATTTATGGGGGCATGATAAAATGAAGTATTTAGGATTTGATTGAGGATATATGTATGTGTCCCAAATATGCAACAGAATATAAAAGATTTAGGACTTTTGCTTGGAAATGTTTACATTAATATTTTTAAGAATTTTTCCTCAGGTAGACAGCAAATGTTGGAGATGTGACAGGGAACAAAAGGCAATGGGAATATATTTTCTGGGAGTGTGGTGAGTTGGTGGACTGTCAGAGATGTTTGGTGGGCAGATTGGTGTGATGACAGAGATGAGTTTTCTGTGCTATGATACAGAATTGGAATTGTCTAGACATGATAAGGCCTTGCTGTGTCTAATTATGGTGGCTGCCAAAAAGCAATTACTAGAAAATGGAAATCAAACTAAACCAACTACACTAGAAGTAGTGATTATAGTAAAAGAGATAAAACAACTGGGATTGAGATCTTTGGAAAAGGGTAGGAACCAACGACATAGGAAAAAATGGGAATTGTGGGAACAATACATGCAGGGAAGGAATGAGGTTTAAAAGAAGGTAGAACTTAAATAAGCTATGTAATGTTTGACTGAAAATGATTGGGTAGATTATAAGTGAGGTTAGAGGATAGAGGTTCCTTGTATATTCCTTCTAGGAATTTCTGTTTTAAAGCCAACATTTATGCGAATTGTGCAACGCAAGGAATAGTATATCTGGGTTATTGCACAAAGTGTTTTAGTTTTTATGTTGGCAAAACAGAAAGGTCCTTGAGAAAGACAATTTATGAGCACTTGTATGAAGTCTCTAGAAAAAAAGAAACGAATGCCTTTTATAAGCATTCAATTTCATGTCCTGAGATGTGTATAAAGTTTATTGTGTTGGAACAGGTGCAAATGGATGGTAGAGGGGGAGACTGGGAAACCCGTTTAGAATACAAGGAACTCTTGTGGCAGCTTAAACTAGACGCTGCCACAAGTCCCGGTTTAAATGATAATATAAATATAAAAAGTGTTCTTAAACTAAGAATGGCCAGACTGTGATTCCATAAGTAATTTGATGTCATTGTACATAGAATTTGTTTAATTATTTAATTAATACATTATTTGTAAAATAGATCAATATAATACAATTTGAATTAATATATTCATGAATTTTTACAGTAATACATTGATTTTAATAAATCTTTTTAGGTATTAGTTTTGTATTGAACAGTTTAGAAAATGTTTATCAAATATACTGAGAATTTTTATAATATTTTTATAACATTTTTATAATATTTATATATTTATTTATTTATATTATAAAAATTGTATATGTATGTTTGTTATATGTCTACATATATATTTTTGTATAATTCTACATATTTTTGTAGGACATGAAATGAATTAATTTTATTGTATTACATAAGAAATCAGATTTAATGAATTTTAATATTTAAATAAGGTTAACATGATTTTCTATATTTTATACACACCAGTATTAATGGATTATATAGTAATAGTACGATGATGTAAATGAAATGTAGTCAGGCTAGGAAATGAAAGTACAGGTTTAAAGTTTAATTACTTCTGTTGTCACATGGTGGTTAATGAGCTTTATATATACAGCTCTTTTTTAGTGCACATTTTATCGTGATAAAGCTTGGCAATGGGACCAAGCGAAAGCGCTTGATTTCAATTGTTTTGTCTTCTTCTGACTGAATGAATTATTACGCTGAATAGCGAAGTTTTTAACGCAATTTTAAGACGAGTAATAAAGTCTTTTTTATTACAACGTTCCTCCAACGGACTGGTTCTTCGAGCAGTGGAAGGGTTGCTTTGGTGTTTATTGTCTTACAGATTATAAGTGATGTATAATGTTTGCAACTGGGAGTGTGTCAGTATGGTTTGTGATGTAAAATTCTTGCAATTAGGATTGTATCGATGTGGTTTGTTTTCATTTATATAAATGTATGATTACTTATGTTGTGAGTGATGGCTTAATAAATATGTTCCTTGTTTAAAAAAGGTCAGGAATTGAATAATTTATTTAATGTTGCTTAGGTTATATGATATATAGCAATGTATGTGAAATATAATGTTTGTAAACCTGAACTTTGTTAATACAGTTTGATTACTTTTATATAAATGTAAATTTGCCTGTGTCACAAGTGATAATTCAGTAAAGGTGCTTTAAAAAGAATAATAATAGCATACAGCTACAGGTTGTGTTACCGGACACTATCGTACCTTAATTAAAAGAAAAAGTGCAGTGGGGATGGGTGACAGAGGGAGAGTGAGTGGGGAGAGCCATGTTGGACACAAGATGGCATCACTGAGGAAAAGGTACACAGGAGCAGAGAGGCAGCGTTGCCCGTTGCTTGGATTTAATAAACAGAAACGTAATGATATTCAATAAATGAAGTGGAGTTTGAGGAAGTCTGTTATTAATTATTATTTGGATGAAAATGTGTTGGAAGGATCCTCATCTGCCTTTCCCCTTTAGCATGTCCATAAGGCTGCTGTATCTTTGGGGGAAGTTATCCCAGACAGCAGGGGTCAAGATCAGAAAATCCCTTTAACCTAGCTTTAGATATGGACCTGCATAGGTTAAGTACTCCATCTGACCTGGGCCACTGTTACTAGACTTGCTCCCAGATAAGCTGTAGTTACAAGGGTGATGTTGGGAGCAGCAGTCGTTTAGAAAAAGAATCAGTCACCCTGTCCAGCACTTTCATCAAATGTGACAGGAGGTTTGATATCTCTGTGCCCACAGCTGTAAATGTTCTCAGAGTTCTTGTACACTAACAGTAGAATACTTATTCTCCAGTTATCTGGACTATACTTTAAGTTTAGAAGGAGAGGCCAGTCTAGACTTCTGTCTGGCAAATGACTTGATAGTAGCCAACACATGGTTCAGAAAGAGAGACAGTCACAAGATCACATGCAAGAGTGGCCAATGTGCAACTCAGGTAGTGTTTCTCCTAGTAAGGAAAGGGCACTGGGATAGAATCAATGATTGCAAAGTCATTCCCAGTGAAACAGTCAGCCCACAGCATAAACCTCTGGTTGCCACTATCAGCTTCAAGCAGTGGTCAGAGAAGGCTCTAAGGTCAATAGAGACCAGGCTGAAGATCTGGAAGTTGACTGGAGAGAAAGTGTAACAGTTCAAAGAATTACTCAGGGCTCTAGCCCCCCAAGACGAGGAGGAAATAGGTAGAGTTGAAGAAGAATGGCAGCACCTCAAAACAGCAGGTGTGTGCACTACAGAACTAAAATGTGGCAGAGCCAGGTATGTAAATAAGGTACATATGGAAAGTTGGTGGTGAAATGCAGAAGTCCAGGAAGTCATGAAAAGAAAGAAGGAGTGCAGGAAAAAGGGGAGATAAAAAAGACCAACCAGGCTAGGAAGCCATACTAGTTGGCTAACAAAGAAACAAGAAAGGAGTTGCAATAGTAAAGAACAGGACATCGAAGGTAGAGTAGGTGGCACAAAGAAATTATTTCAGGATGCAAGGCAAAGACAGAAAGATAAAGAAGATAGTTAGACACCCTTCATAAGGGATGCCAGCAACAACCTGCTCACCAGTCCACAGGACATCAAAGGCAGATTGAAGGAGTACTTCAAAAAGGTTCTGAATGAAGAAAACCCCACAAAAGCTGTACTGCCCCAGAAACAGCCTACAATGAGAGAAGAAGAGGATTCCACCCTAGAAGAAGTAATAGCACTAAGGAAAATTAAGTTAGAGAATGCAGCAGGCTCAGATGAGGTCACAGCAGATATGATAAAGATGATGGGTGAGATAGGGGAGAAATGACTCCTGAGGTTACTCATAACAGTGTGGAGAGAAAGGCATATCGCATATGACTGGAGAATAAGCATACTCATGCCAGTGCATAAGAAAAAATGGGACATCCACAACTGTACAGAGGCATCAAACTCTTGTCACATTGCATGAATGTGCTGGAGAGGGTGACTGATAAATGAATACGCAAAGTAGTAGAATGTAAAATGGGAGATGTGCAGTTCGGATTCAGATCAGGATATAGCATAACTAACCTGATGTCTGCAGTGAGACAAATAGCTGAGAAGAAGCTAGGGATGACGAAAGAGTCCAACTGGGCATTTCTAGACCTGGGGAAAGCATATGACAAGGTCCCAAGAAAGCTGATTTGGGCAGTACTGTGGTAGTTTGAAGTCCAAAAAACATTGGTAGAATTAGTGCAGGCTATGTACAAGGACCCAGCTGCGGTGGTGGTGCTGCGGTAGAGTTGTAGCCTCACAGTAAGACATTGTCCTGTTCGATTCTCAGCTAGAGCACCTTCTGTGTGGAGACATGCGTGAATGGGCGTACCTTCGTTGAAGGTTGTGCATCAGGGCCAGCAACTCGGCATGTAAAAATCTACTGCCAATCATTAGGGGACCGGAGTTCCACTGTGGTGACCCCTAATTGGGAAAAGCCAAAAGACACAGCAACAACCATGTACAAGGACCCAATGACTCAAGTATGAACAGTGTTTGGTCTCACAGAGGGGTTCCCAGTGGAAGTGAGTGTGCACAATGGTTCAGCTCTGAGCCCACTATTGCGCATACTGGTGATGGACTACATTACCAAGCAGGTTGGAGGGGACAGGTAAACAAAGTTGCTGTATGTAGATGAAGTGGCATTACCGATAGACTCTGAGCAAGACCTTCAGCAAAGGTTAGGGGAATGTAATGGAAAAGTGAAGGCACATGGGATGAAACTAAGCAAATATAAGACATTGGTAATGGCAGCAAACTGGGGAAATCAGAAGAAGCTGAGAATTTAGATAGAAGGGAAGATAGTGGAACAGATTAATAGCTTCAAGTATCTTGGAGGGGTGGTTGAGGAGAAGGGAAGTCTGAATGAAGAGGTCAAAGCTAGAATCAGAGGAGCTGCAGCCAACTGGTACAGAGTGTCAGGTTTCATCTATAACAGAAGAATGCCAAAGAAGCTGAAACGTAAGGTGTACAAGACAGTGGTAAGACCAGTACTACTGTATGGTACAGAAACCAGGGCAGTAAAGGCAGAGCAGACGAAGAAGCTAGAGGTGACGGAAATGAAGTGCCTGAGAAGGGTGGCAGGATGCACACTATGGGGCAAATGAAGAAATGAGGACATAAGAGCAGAAGCCAAAATAGCTCCAATTGCAGAAAAAATCAAAGAGAACAGATTATGGTGGTTTAGACACATGTAAAAAAGCCGAAGATAATCTGGTGAAAAAGATTTGGGACAGACAGAAAGAAAGTAAGAGGAAACAAGGACATTCGGCAAAGAGGTGGTTGGATTGTGTGAGAGAAGATCTGCGACAGTCAGGCATGAGTGTTGAAGAAGCCAGGAGTGCGGCATTGAATTGAGAGAGAGAGAGAGTTGGCGACAGTTAACATGATACCCCGACCCCATGTAGAAAATGGGAAAAAGGGGGCTGATGATGATGATGATGATGATCTGGATTATGAGTGACTTCAAAAGCTATTTCTCCCCTAAGAAATGCAGTGTCATGATTGCATCTGCTGTAGTAAGTGCGCAGTTCAGTGAAATGGGCTATGTGTCCACGTAGAGAAATTTTGGAAAATAAATGAAATTGTATCTGTCTAGATATCCATGTTGATGTAATTTTTTTTCATCTATTCAGATATTTGTTTTTGTGACAAAGGGAGATACTGCCAGCACAGCTATCTGGAAATTTGTAAATAATTATATGTCATTTGTGAATATCTACATGATTTATGTAAGATACTTGTGTTACAACTGTATTGGAACTGTATGCCATGTGTATATCAAGCTGGTCTGTACAGACCTGTATGTTAAAAAGGTATTTTATAAAGTGCTTGTACGTAAAATGTAATGACAGTGTGCCCTACTGGAAAAGAAAAGCAATGTACATGCACTATTCTAACTGTTTAAATGTATATATTTTAACATTGGGAACTGGAATACAGGAAGTTAGCTTCAGAAAAATAACTGAAATAAAATTACTTTATGGCTACGTCATAAAGATGTTATCTTTCAGTTTCAATGCAGCAAGGAGTGTCTGTTGAGAATTTTTCTGCATTGTCTTTAAGGTGAAATAATTACTAGTTCAGAAATGTGAAGTAACCCAGTTGTTTATGATTTCCAGCATCACAACAAAGAGCTGAGGTCTGTGTATTTTCACAGGTAGATGCTAAATGCTACCAGATGCCATCAGTGGTTGTTTTGGGCCTGGGAACTAGGAGTCAGATGACAAGAAATGGTGTCATTCTGAAAGTTATCCCAGCAGTAATATTTGAGATATTAATTTGAGAAATCTCTTAGTGAGATACAGCATTCTGTATTCTGTCACAGACCTGACAAGAAGACCCATTCACCACATATCTTGCTCTTAAGTAAGTTAACTAGGGTACATTCTCTTAGATACAGTCAGGAATATAGCACAGCTTAGACTAGACATTTTTCTTTATTTATTTGAGACTGTACTGCAATGTTGTTTTAAATATTTCCTGTAATTTTGAACTCTGATGTCACTGTGAATACATACTAAGTATTTTCTTGTTCCTTTATTATTTATTATTAAATATATTTAAACCTTTCATTGTGGCTGATCTTTGTAGAAATATTTATATTCTGAGAGTACCTGCATATTTATTTGGTGACACTGTGTAGGCCACTCCTAACAGCCTTGCTCTTGGTCAAATTATCATTTGTATTAATAGTGACATTACACAGTAAGATTAGACACCCTTTGCTACGGGGCTTAAAGTAGCTGATAAGGAGTTAGCTGCTAGCAGTGATAACTACCTTATAGTCTGGGCAAAAAGGGGCATAGCTAGTAAATCTGTGCCAGCCTTTCCCAGGTGTGTGTGTGTGTGTGTGTGTGTGTGTGTGTGTGTGTGTGTGTGTGTGTGTGTGTGTGTGTGTGTGTGTATGTGTGTGTGTGCATAAATCAAACATCAGCGTGTGTGTATGTCAGCCACTTGAGCAGAGACACGAAGCACTGGCTGGACAGAGAGGGTGCCTGAGATCTTGACTTGACCACTCAGCTGAGATCTCAACTGTATAGCTGTGCCAGGGGGGAATCTTATTGGGGATCTGGAGAAAGAGGGAGAAACCAGCCCTGGACTGACTGTGGTCTCTGTGTGCTCTTAAGGGAAATTACACTTGATGCAGAGAGCTGCATCTGGAAATACTTTGTGTGTACCTTGTTATCCTCCCAGTGTACATCTCCCACTGTTGCCAGTGGTGAGGATTGAGGGTCCTCAATTACTGGTCCAGTGGTGGGTCATCACAGTTCTCATAAATGGCAAGCTATTGTACAAGCCATACCTGGCTGCTGCACTCTTCTCTGGTGGCGCAAAACTCTATGAGTTGAAGAGCGCAATAAAAAAAAAGTCTGAGCAAAGATCTGTCTTGTGTTCCTGACTTCAAGAAGAAGCCAGCAAGCTGAGTCCCTTTCTGTGTTTTTTACTTTAAACTGTAATAAGTCACTTGCTACAAGTACAGGTGCCTTTCTACAGTTTAAATCCAAAACAGAGCACTGAAGGGCTTTAGCTGTGACTGCTTATATACTACGAGCATTCATTTCTGAACATCAGTACTGTACTACCCCCAGATCATCCATCTCCTGATCACGACATCAGACAGCTTGCACCTGTGGTAGATGCCCACTTTGCTTCATCTTAGCTATTCTTTCATTTTTGTAATTGTAAAACTTGATACTTTTCTTGAGTTGAATTTAAAATAGACCCTATTAGGTCAGTGTTCTACCTCAGTTAGCATATATAAATAAATGCATACCTTTGTGTGTGCAAGTGAGTGTGTGTGTGTGTGTGTGTGTGTGTGTGTGTGTGTGTGTGTGTGTGTCTGTGTGTGTGTGTGTGTGTGTGTGTGTGTGCAGGTGAACTATTTTTTTTTCTATAAACACAATTTATCAAAAATCAACTTATCTGAACTCTAAACTTAAGTTATCTAAACCAGCAAAAAAATATATATATATATTTCTAAAAAAAAAAAATATATATATATATATATATATATATATATATATATATATATATATATGTATACAAAAAAAAAGAACACTTTTTTTTTTAAGTGTAAGATCTGCTTTATTACAGTGTGATGGACTGAGGGAGCTGGAGCTGTACCTCTATTTTTGTTTTACCATTCTTCACATGTAGTGCGACCATGGAATTGTTATATATAAGGTAAGAGGGCATGAGTGCAGAGGTACAAGGGGGCATGCCCCTGCAAAGAATATTGTTCTTTTTTTTTTTTTATTTACTTTTGCTGGCTTTGATAAGATGAGTTTAGATAAGTTTATTTCCATAAGGTGAGTTTAGATAGTGTACCCATGTATGCATATATAATTAAGTAAACAAACATCAACCAAGTAAACTCTGAAAACTAATATAAAACTAAAACAACAAAAATTAACGATCCTAGTGTCAGTAGTAACTTTATTTAAATAAGATGACTCATAAGAGCATGAAACAAATTAGCCCCTCCTCCTGTGATCACAGCTCTCAATATTTTATTTCCATAATTAGACACATGTTAAAATATTATCAGGGAATAGCCCCAAATTAGGTTTAATTTTAAATAATGGTACTGTTAACTTAGATCTTCTCAAAAAATGCTCAGTTTTAGAAGGGTTGGTAATTTTTTTTTGAGCCACAATTGAAGACATCCCTAAAAATTACAGAGAGCTGAGAAGTATGCTGCACTAATTGGTGTTACACAGCTTGCTGGTAACACTAACAAAACAAGTCAGGAGGGCAGAAGAGCTGTTTAATGGCTATATTTCACTAAGGTAAACTTACGTATTTTTTCCGTTGTAAGTTGTACCATCAACCCAATGCCAGTTTCCTTCTTGGTCAAGATCACTAAGTCCAAGCCAGAATTTTTCTCCACTGGCTTTTCTTTTTATGAATTCCTACAATAATATAAAAATCATTACTACAGGCAGGCATTTATATGAATCTCACAACAGAGCATGGATGAAAATACACACAAAGATTCACAAGGTCATTATAACTGAAAATATTTGCAGAAAAATATGTTTCAAAATATTAATCAGCAGTTTTCTTCCCACAATTTGTTTTATTCTACATTTATATAACAGAGATGAAAACGTCATATCATTCTCTTTAAGAATTACTCACCACTTTAGTCTAAAAAAGCCAATATAAAAGTTTTTTTTGTTACAGTTGCTAAAAATGTATTGCCAAAAAAGGGGCCTAGTTCAGACGATTGAAGTTTTAAAATATCAAAGTTCATATGCTCGAGACCATATAAGTTACATTTTAAAACATCAAACCATTTTGATTGAGATTGTGGTACAGGGTATCGGGAAATATGTCCTTTTTCCTCACTGTAGTGCAATCTTGGAGTTGGTATGTATAATTAGCAGTGGGTGTGGGGGTGCAGGGAGGCTTGCCCGCCTGCAAAAACATCGATTGCCTTATTTCTGGGTTTTTGACTTTTTAAAATACCAATCATATGGTCTTGACCATATGAATTTCAACATTTAAAAAATTCAATCTTCTGAACTAGATCCATCAGGAAAAGTTGTTATGGGATGAAAAAAAAAACTAGTTTCTTGGGAGGGGGTTGTTTTTCCAGCTTACTGCTGCAGACATATGAAAGACTATAGAGCGTTATTATTACTATAGCAACCTTATGTGAGAGAGCGGAGACAGGCCTACAGCTAATCCTATTACCAAATCATGGAAGATGTGACTTTACATGAGAGAGGGGAGACAGGCCTACAGCTAATCCTATTACCAAATCATGGAAGATATGACTTTACATGAGAGAGGGGAGACAGATCTACAACTAATCCTATTACCAAATCATGGAAGATGTGACTTTACATGAGAGAGGGGAGACATACCCACTTCCACTTCAAAAAAATCATGCAAAAAATAGCATGGAAGTTCAAAATGATAAAGTGACTAAAAAGAGAAGTACCATTGAGTATTGGCAAGTTATTGGAGTACATAACATAAGGCAACTTTGGCAAATTTGATTTAATTTCAAAGTGATATGTATCAAACATAATCAAATAAACAAATATATACATACATAAATAATAATAAATAAAACACTCAAAAGTATGCTGTAATGGGTAAAATAAAACAATAACAACAACACGCGCTTGTCAAATTTGGATTTGCTACCACTGCTTGCATGGTAACAGTTTGCAACATGCCTGCTTGCTGCCACTTGCTTTAAAAGACAAGTGTACTAACTCCTGCTACCATATCCTACATAATTACCTAGCCCCACGACCATCAGACCCTACAGAATGGCATAGCTTTTCCAGAGCCCTAAATCTAACCATAAAACTACCACTTGATCCCTAAACCAAACTTGGGTACTCGCTTTCAAACTCTAACTGAAAGATTATTTCCCACTCCCTAACTCTAAATTCCCCTGAGTGCTCTCAAAGCCTAAAACTCCACTCTCACCCCTAAAGCTAAACTCCCTGCTTACTCTCTAAACCTAAAATCCATGATCACTCACTAATCCTAAAACACCTACTCTCTGTTCCCTAAACCTAAATACCTCTCCTAATGACTACTTGAAATACTAAGCCATGCTCTCATCCCCTCAAACTTCCTCCTTAATACTACTGCATTCTCCCCTCACACTTCCTCACTACTGCTACTGCACTCTGCCCTCCAACTTCCTCCTCACTACTGCTGCTGCACTCTGCCCTCCAACTTCCTCCTCACTACTGCTGCTGCACTCTCCCCTCCCACTTCCTCCTCACTACTGCTGCTGCACTCTCCTCTCCCTCTTCCTCCTCACTACTGCTGCGGCTCTCTCCACTCCCACATCCTCCTCACTACTGCTGCAGCTCTCTCCCCTGGGAGTTCCTCCTCACTACACCTGTTGCACTCTTCCCTCCCACTTCCTCCTCACTACTCCTTTTACACTCTCCCCTCCCACTTCCTTCTCACTACTGCTGCTGCACTCTCCCCTCCCACTTGCTCCTCATTACTACTGCTGCACTGCCCCCACACTTCCTCCTCACTACTCCTGCACTCACCCCTCCCACTTCCTCCTTACTATTACTGCTGCTCTCCCCTCCCACTTCCTCCTCACTATTGCTGCTGCTCTCCCCTCCCACTTCCTCCTCACTACTGCTGCTGCTCTCCCCTCCCACTTCCTCCTCACTATTGCTGCTGCTCTCCCCTCCCACTTCCTCCTCACTACTGCTGCTGCTCTCCCCTCCCACTTCCTCCTCACTATTGCTGCTGCTCTCCCCTCCCACTTCCTCCTCACTACTGCTGCTGCTCTCCCCTCCCACTTCCTCCTCACTACTGCTGCTGCACTCTTCCCTCTGACTTGCTCCTCACTACTGCTGCACTCACCCCTCCCACTTCCTCCTCACTACTACTGCTGCTGCTGATACATGGTCAGCAGAATGAGTTGCGATGAAATTATGAAGAAATGAAAATAAAGGCACTCATTATGTACTTTGTTAATAATACAGGTATTGTGATGAGTAGGAAGAGTCATTTCCCAGGAAGATCTTTGTCAGACTTTGAACTCAGATGCTACCTGACTATAATGCTGTGAAAAAAATAAACATTACCCAGGTTCAGAGAAAGAAAATGCACAGCAAGGAATGAATGCCTGATCAGTATGCTTGTACTTGTCAGGGAATGTGACTTGATTCATGCACATGTTTAGATTTCAGACTGTCCTTAATAAAGTAATAGGCTCATAGTTTCAAAGGTGAATACTAGGCTAACAACCACTGGGGCCTTTATAACCTTAACCAAGCATCCAAAATATATCCTGTAAGTTTATGCACCTTAGAGTTTATTTTAAGGGGCATATGTAAGCTAGGTCAAGATTTACATACTGCCTCTGTCCGTTAGACACACAGGTGCTAGACTCGGGATATATTTCCAATTTCCCATTCACTGGTCTAAGTTTCTGTTGAATAGGGTTGGAGAAGAGGTCTGCTTCACATGGATGGGAAGCCGGTTCCAGAGATGTGGAATATACTTGTCCCTTCAACATGCCCTGTTTATGTCACAAGCAGCATTTAAATCTCTATATTAAGTAATTCTGGTTCTGTTCATTGTGCAGATAAGCAGAAGGTCCATCAGAGTGAGATCTAAAGATGCTTTGTATGCATCTCAACAGCCTGGAGGAAACAAAGTATAGATATAGGGCATTGAGGCACTATGCACAGGACATGCTATGTTGTACTCTCTATTCTTTTCTTGAGGAACCCATCTGGATGTTTCAGTTGTTGCATGTGCCTGGTCAGGAACATACCAAAGGCATGCTGTACTCAATAATGGGCCTGACAAGGGCTGAGTACAGTGGAACAGTGACGTCCTTGGACCTGGATGCCACGCCCTTGCTTATATGTTGAACAGCGTAGAATGATTGCCTTACTACCTTAGATACGTGTTGGTCAAAAATCAGATTATTATCTACATATGTATCCAAATCCCTTACTGTTGGTTTTGTTCTTAGGGTTGTGCTATCAATGATGTAATTTCTTAAGGTGACTGACTTCCCAAAGGGTGCTATTATGCATTACTTGACATTGAGTTCTAAGATGTAGCTTTGGCACAAGTCATTTGTCTGTGTGAGTGCTTCTTGTAGGATGCTAGTGTCTTGGGGGGAATTTGATGACTGCTCCTAGTTTACAATCATCTGTAAACTTGGTCAGCCAGAGGCCCTTAACATTGGCCTTGACTTCCAAGAAGTAGATGCCAAAAAGGAGTTGACTCTGAGGGACTCCGGACATGACTGGACATTTTGTGAATGTGGAAGTGATCTCCCCCCTCCTAACTTCCTGTGAGCGAGCCAACTATCCAGCACATAACATAGGGTTTTATGCCTATATGGACTTTTTGTGGAAGTGATTTCCCTCATCCTAACTTCCTGAGAGCCAGCCAACTATCCAGCACATAACATAGGGGTTTATGCCTATATCTGTGAGTTTGTTTTCAATGCCCAACTGGGGTATTGCATCAAATGCCTTAGTCAGGGCAAGGTCGGCAGTAGGCACCATTTTACATACATCTGTTGCCTTGGTAATCCTCTCAAAGAAGTTCACCAAGATAAGAAGATATGATCTGCTCTTGATAAAACCAAACTAGGTTGGATCCAGTGTTTGAAGGTTTTCTATGTCCTTTTTAACCATTTCCATAAGTCTTTCCATGATTTTGCATATGAGACTAGTGAGACCTATGGGTCTTTACTTCCCGGGGTCTCTTAATGCCTCATTTCTGTGTAGGAAAATGACCACTACAGTTCTCTATTTGTGTGGTACAAAGCCTGTCTGGAAGCTGTGATTAAACATTGACTCCAGGGGTCCTAATAGGTCATGTTGCAGGCTATTTAGGAGGCATCCTGGGAAATTATCGGGGCCCATCAATGTGGCGTTCTTGGCTTTAGAAATCACATCCAGAACGTGCTCCATAGTAATAGTAATAGCTGGGAAGTTATGTTTGATGATATATACTGGGGTTGGCTGGGGGAGGGGAAGGTAAAACTGGAGCTGAATTTGTTGGTCAGCAGATTTGCTATATCTTCTGGCTATGTGTAGGTAGCTGCATTTAAATTCAGTTTTCACACTGTTGTGTGCTGCCTTTGAAGTTTTGGACATAGCTAAAGAAAGCCTTGTGGTTGTTCTTTGCCTCTGAGGTTGCCTTTACCATACATTTGGTGTTAGTGGACCTAATTTGCCCTCTTGGTAGCTTATTTAGATTAATAGGTTCATAGGTTGGTACTAGGCTGTCAGCCCTAGGGCCTATACAAGCCTAGCCATAACAATTCCTTTGATATTTCTTCCCACAATATTTACTTCCCTGGATCCTGTCTAGCAGGGTGACTGACATGATCCCTGGGGTGAATTTCCTATATCCCATCCAATCATCAAGGTTCCTTTTGAAGAGGGCCAAGGAGGCACTCTGCTTGACATGTATGGGTAGTCTATTCCTGAGTATGGGGAGTCTCTGGGTCAGGAACCTATCCCTCCAGCATGTTTTGTTCATTGTGATGACAAGGTTTAGCTCCCTGGAGAGTGTGGCCCTGAGGGATTGGGATTTCTTTAAGTGGAGCATGTCCAACAGCTCAGGGTCTGACATGGCCTTGTATGTTAAGCAGAGATTGCCTCTGAGTAGACGATATGCCATAGAGTATAGCTGGAGGTTTTTAGACGGTCAGCATATGGCATCTGCTTTAGGCCTGCGATTCTTTTAGTGAGGTATTTCTGTGGCCTTTCCAGCTGTTGCAGATGTCTTGTGAGGTACATACCAAATGGGGCGTTATACTCTATAATGGGTCTAATGAGGGATGAATACAGTGGGACAATGACCTCCTTTTTTCTGGATGAAAAGCCCTTAGTGATGAGGTGTGCCACATAGAATGTTTTCCTGACTGTTGTGGCAATCGAGTGACATAGGGATTTATCCCCAGCTTAGTAAGTTTATACGATACAGCAGTTACATCATCTGTTAAAGTATTTAACGCAGTGTAGCGAATGGTAGCATTCTATAATTACAGTCATAGTTAGTACCTAATACTTGACAAGTGAAATCATATGTATAGCCAAAGAGAGAATATTCTGAGCAATATAACAGTGGAACAGGCAGTACTTGTAGGATACATTAAGTTCTGGAAAGTAAACATTTAATAATCAAGGCAGTAGACATCATCATCAGTGAAGAGATCTTAAAAGGCTGAGCCTGAGTGAAATACTTGTAGCTAATTAAATCATTATTTGAACATCCTTTTTATTGAGGAAGTCAAAATTCCAGACAAGCATACTAAGCTATGATTTTATTACATTTTCCTTTGGTTGTATAAAACAAGCATGTTTTCGGACATTGTACCACTGTTCATTGAGGTACCTGCTCCTAGACATAATGTTTATAATAATATTAATACAATGCAGAACAACTGTGACAAATTTTTTGTGTGGCATCAAGCCTTTCACCCCCATGTTCATATCTTGCATCACACTGACAAAGCATCACACATGCTGTGAATGTGCATACATAGCATGTGATCCCATCATACACTTGAGGCATAGTTTGCTGCTATGTATACCATATAGGTCATATAGGCACTCTAACATATGTGCACACATGGCATGATAATGAGGTGCAGCTAAGCTTGATTACCATTTCAGGATTTATGAATTATATTTTGCACATGTTATCGTAGTACAGTTATAATATGTGGTTTATGCATGTGTATACTTTGCAGTGTTGCTTCACATATCAAACAGACATCTAACATGACAGTCCTATGTATGTGTATCAAAACCCCAATATGTGGAAATGCATAGCAACATCTACTGACTCAGCCTATATGTGACATGATGTACATGCAATGTGACTCTTAACACATTGCACATGTAAGCATAGCTTACCATGTGTGATTGCAGCAGATATACTACCTATGAGGGAACAGTCAAACAGTGAAGGCCATTATATATTGCCTCTCTAACATTGTGTGCTTGTGACACACACATAAATCATTCAGCCAAGTTTCAGCCTCCACAGCACAGTATAGTTTCAAGAATGATTGGCTGCATGCCATGCATTGTGTCCACCCATATCTGCACAATGAATTAGGTGTAGTCTTAACACATTTAATGATTGTGCCATGCAGCTACATCTTATATGACACACAGGATATGTGTGAACTGTTGTGAGATGCACTGAATAGAATACTTTATCTGCATGCTTGGTTATGTCTTGTGACCTGATATACTGGTAACTAGCTGACAATCTAATGTATAGTATCACATGTACATACTGTGCCTTGCATGGGTTTTTCTTTAGCTTCATGTCATGTCCTGATTATAGTGCATGACTGATGTAACATTGCAAGTTAGTGGTATATAATGTGTATTATGTACTAATGTATGAGGCTTTGTTAGCCAGGGGCATGCATCTTAACAAAGTTTAAGGCACTGCCCCACATGTGCTGAATGTTTCTCACTAAACATATGTGATATCATGTGACGACTCTTACAGTGCATTTTTGGTATTATGTGATATGTGTGTCTCAAGCATGTTACTCTCCACGCTTGTATCTAATTAATTTACTGTGTCTTTTGGCACTTAAGTTGCAGAAGTCATGTATGTCACTCATTGTGCTGTGAGATATGCAACAGATGCAGGCTTTGTTTCTTTCCTGGGTATCAGCACAACCAAACTTGTATAGTCATGTGCTATGCATGTGGTGTTTATCTTTACCTATATTGCAACGCATCCATATGTCAATACTGTCTTGTAGTTGGCATGTGTGCAGCCATGGTTCATTACATTTTTATAACATTGGGCATACCTTGTTGACTGTTGTTTTGCATATTTATTACAATAGCATTATGTGTACCAGTGTTCTTGGTGCATGTCGTACCAGTGCCATGTGTGTCTGTCATTAGACAACCTATTCACATTAGCATAGCCTGACCGTTGTCAAAGCATACCTTGGTACACAGCTGTGTTCATATATGCCCGGTATTGTTTACTTTACAGGTGGACTTATACTACATCAATGCCACTTTCCACACACATGGCACGGTGGTGCAGATTATGAGTAATACTGTTATTTTCTACTGACATCTGTCATGTGCCAATGATTCCACTAGAATGTGAAGCAGCATTACTCTAGCCCATGCTATCTCTCAAATGTATTTAATTAATTTTGTTAACTGGCTAAGTAGACTGCTCATCGTACCTTATCATCAACTATTCAGCACTCAGTTAACACACTGCTGGCATGGGTCTAGGATTCAAGGTTGATAATCAATGAAAATTAAACTAAGCTTAATATCTTTAATGCGAAAGGCAGAAGAGCTACTTCTACTCCCTTCTGCATAATCAATACTACTACTGACACCGTGAATAATTACAAATAACTAGGTGTAATCATAGATAATAGACTTACTTTTCCCAGTCATATCAACCACAATGTGCAAGACATTCAGAGAAGGCTTGGTACCTTAAACTGAATATCTACATATTGCAAAAGTAGCCAAATTTGCAGCTCAACTACTATATAGTCACAACCATGACAATAATAAATCAGCTTGGGTGGATGACTTTCAGTAGTAAACTAAATTCTTCCAATAACAGTTACCTACACCATTCTATGCCACTGTAAATGCTCATTACTCTCTTCTCTCTTAACTCAGAAAACAGAGGGCATCTTTAGATTGTCCAGCAAAAACCTCCTTTACACTGAAAGAAAAATTCCTGTGAAACTAGTGACCTAGACCCAGCTGCTGCATAGCCTACTTTATGAATCTGTACATCAACTACATGATCTAGCTAACTTCACTTCTTTTAGAATATACATATAGATTGCATTATAACGCAGTACCATTGCTTGTGTGGTCTCACCTAGTTATTCCTATGCTCATAAACCTCCCTTACATGACCACTATTTTTAACTATGGTGTAAGTTGCTTTACTAATCGTTCTTCCTCGTAACTTGCTCTTCTTCCTTCTCTCACTCTTTTACGTCTACTTATTTCACAACTAAGCCCTTTTTTCACAGTGCTCTGACTTATCCGCTTCATTTAGTAATTTCCTCATTTATTTCACAGTGCTCTGACTTATCCGCTTCATTTAGTAATTTCCTCATTTATTTCACAATGCTTTGACTTATCCGCTTCATTTAGTAATTTCCTCGTTTATTTCAATGCTCTGACTTATCCGCTTCATTTAGTAATTTCCTTGTTTATTTCACAGTGCTCTGACTTATCCGCTTCATTTAGTAATTTCCTCATTTATTTCACAATGCTTTGACTTATCCACTTCATTTAGTAATTTCCTTGTTTATTTCACAGTGCTCACTTATCCGCTTCATTTAGTAATTTCCTCATTTATTTCACAATGCTCTGACTTATCTGCTTCATTTAGTAATTTCCTCATTTATTTCACTATGCTTTGACTTATCCGCTTCATTTAGTAATTTCCTTGTTTATTTCACAGTGCTCTGACTTATCCGCTTCATTTAGTAATTTCCTCATTTATTTCACAATGCTCTGACTTATCCACTTCATTTAGTAATTTCCTCATTTATTTCATAGTGCTCTGACTTATCCACTTCATTTAGTAATTTCCTCATTTATTTCACAATGCTCTGACTTATCTGCTTCATTTAGTAATTTCCTCGTTTATTTCACAATGCTCTGACTTATCCGCTTCATTTAGTAATTTCCTTATTTATTTCACAATGCTCTGACTTATCTGCTTCATTTAGTAATTTCCTTGTTTATTTCACAGTGCTCTGACTTATCCGCTTCATTTAGTAATTTCCTCATTTATTTCACAGTGCTCTGACTTATTTGCTTCATTTAGTAATTTCCTCGTTTATTTCATAGTGCTCTGACTTATCTACTTCATTTAGTAATTTCCTAATTTATTTCACAGTGCTCTGACTTCACTTCATTTAGTAATTTTCTCATTTATTCTCCTCCTCATATACCATGTTTTCTTCTTGCAAATACATCTACATGTTATTTTAATCGCTTGTCACTGCTTTTTAGTTTTCTTTATGAAAATCTATAGTATGACTGATGTTTAACTGGACTGCATCTTGTAATTGTCACAGTTTTTATTTTTCTCTCCTGGTTGTCATTTGAAAATAAATAAATAAATAAATGGTTGTTGCATTAAACATTTATATGGCAATTGGCCACTTGGCCATATGTATCACTTATGTTTGACATGGGCTTGTACTGACCATTCTGTCTTTTCCTTTATGGACGATGTGAACAGATGGCAGTCGCAACAGAAAATACCCATCATGCTTCAAGCTATTTAGTGTAGTAAGGTGGAGTCTAGTGTAGTTATAATGTCTGCGACAAGATGTTGTCACTCTCAAGAGAGAAGTCTGGTATTGACTGACCAGGAATCAGATCTAGCTAATTAGTGGCAGTAACTGAAAACAGTTTTCTTATTTAAGGTAGTTAACTACATTTATATCCAGCTACAAGAGCTCTGAGTTTACAACTACTGATGGGCTGCGTTGGCCTTTGGATTTCCTACATTTAAGATTTTGATGGCGACTTCTTAGCTTCCCACTTTTAATGCAAATTGGACTTTGGAAGCTCCTCCCAGTGCTAATTCCACCGGGCACTGATAGTTCAGACTGAGAAGACACTCCCATTAGACTCTTAAAAACTTGAGTTAGCCACTGTTAGCCTTTGTTGCATATCTTCCCATTCAATTAGTGCACACTGCAATATTTAGAGTGTTAACCAGAATTGTATATTGTTCTTTTCTACAATGTCCTTGTTTTAACCAAAAGCCAACTGTTTGCATGTTTAACTTGGTCTGGGACATAAGTTATGTAGTATTACTCACAATAGTGAGCAAATTCTGAATTGTTACAGGATCTGAGCCTCATTTATTACATTTCTACTCCATTTTTACTGTTTACTGTTTGCATTTTACTTGGTCTGGGGATCTTAATTTTATAGCATCTCTTGCAACAGTGACAGAATTGTGGAGTGACCTTAAGCCTCATTTATTACATTTCTATTGCATTTTTACTGTTTGTATTTTACTTAGTCGGGGACCTTAATCTTGCAGTATTGCTCACAATAGTGAGAACATTGTGAGAGAATTGCAAATTGATGCAGGATCTGAGCTCTCTCTCTCTTTATATATATATATATATATATATATATATATATATATATATATATATATATATATATACACACACACACATACACACACACACACACACACACACACACACACACGAACACAAACACATATACATTTATACTGCATTTTTGCTGTTTACTGATTGCATTCCTGTTTAACTCGTTTCCTATAACTTCTCCTGAACTGTACAGCAGTTATTTGCAGTGCTCTGTATAGATGTTGGCACCTACAGTTGTAATTTTCCATATAAAATTTTCTCTGATATTTTCTCTTTTCTCAAGTATTTAGCTGAGTGTAAAGCAGCTAGTTTGCCTACTGAGAAGCATTACACCAAGAGTGTTGTTTTAGATTAATTCTAGGCCTCTCCTCCCAACCCAACAACTCATAATGTAGTTAGTTAAAAACTCCTCTTGTACCACCCTTTGTAGATCCCAAAAAAGAGGATCTGAAGCCATGAATGTACACTTTCCTACTGTCTCTGTAGCCAGACTGGTGGAAATGGGCATCCTGAGACAATATATCCATTGCCTCATGTTTACTTACAACCACCTTATTCTTAAGCAGACTGACACAGTGGGTCTATATTATATCATCGAATGCTTAAAAATGCGAACAATAAATAATCGAACCCATGTAAGAGAAAGCTTATAATCTCGAAAGCTCAGAAAATCGCTGTTCCAAAAAAAAAAAAGAAAAAAAATTGAAATAATACATAAAGTGGGGGGCTGTGCCCCCCTCACCCCCTATTTAAATATACCAACTCTGAGATCACACTACAGTGCCGAAAACAGCAAAGTAACGGAAATGGCCAAGCAAAGAATTCGCTTAAAAGCAGCTTCGCTATTTTACGTTTTTGTTGTTTTAAGTTCGACCAAGACCGATTCGATATAATGCATCTTCGGTCATCTAATAGGAACCCGACATAGTATTTGAGAGATGTAATTACATGACATCTTTGGAGGCAAAGCTCTAACATATAGACACTGATATCTCCAAACAGGTTGACAGTAATACACACACTACATCTACTATGGACCAGAAATATAAACTCATATATGCTGATGCAATTAAATGCATCGATCCGAACTTGAAAGGCCTCCCAGATGCTGTCCTCAGAAACCTACCAAACACTCTACAAAGACAAAACTCCCCAGGACACATGCAACCATATCACACAATGTCTCAACCTCTACGCCCTTAAGACAAACTACCACACAATTGGAACACATTAAATTTCTCATTGGAGACTCTATTGAGAGCCACACTCTGATGCCCCCCTCACCAGGATGAGCAAGGAGACATTCACAGTTGGTTACCTATAAGGGGCAAGGATCCACTAGATCACAAACGTACTCATAACATCGAACCGCAGGTACCAATATGACTCTGTCATAGTCCACATGGGCATTAATGATCTGATATGTACCTCCCTGGACTATATGAACAGACGTGATAGAGCCTTCAGATGATGTGTCACAGACAGGTATGAGCCTAGTACTGAGCAGCATTCTACCTTCTTTAAGGATGATGCCACAATATAAACAGAAGATGATTGATTTTAACACTCAGCTTAGTTACTGGTGTCACTCTATGGGTGTCCAATATTTGTAGGCTCGGGAAGACATGATCAACAGACCACATTGCTTTGCTAAGGATGGTCTGCACATATCCTGACTACGATGTTGAATATTGGCCAAAACATTATTCATCCCTGTAGTGTCTTTTTTAGGCAATGCCAACCCAATAAACCTTCTGACATAATAAATTCTACTCAAGATAAACTAAAGTTGTTGACTGGCACATGGTCGAAAGGCAGTTTCCAAGGTAGGCAGAAAGTCACCCCAAAATTGATTGAGTTACACTACAGTGAACGAGTAGTGTAGGACGATCATTTTGGTTCGACATTGTGCAGGGAGGTCGCGCTTCAGTGAGGAGAAGGGAATTAGCCCATTTCCTCACTGTAGTGTGATCTCGGAGGTGGGGGTTGCAAAGCCCCCCACATGGAGGGGTGCAAGGGGTTATAGCCCCCCTGCAAAATACTAGAAGTAACATACCATTGACTGTAGAGTTCAACAGTACGTTAATGTGCATAGCAGGAAGTGAGTGACGTCACCTCCTGCTATGTCGAATACATCGAACCATGGTGATCGATGTATTCAGTTTCGGTTTGGGTTTGCTTTTGAAATTTTGTATTCAGCATTTCGAGTCGTCCTTTGTTATTGGTCGACCGAAGCTTATTCGAACTTTCAATAGTAAACCGTCCCCACCTATGACTCAGGATAACCATACCACGTGCCTGAATGTACTGGAGTCACTCACCATTCACCCCAACACTGTGTTCATGGGTGATTTCAACTACCTTAACTTATCCTACCATAAACTGGGTTACACATACCTCATCTAACATGCAGGCTCAAAGATTACTGGATTTTGCAATGCAAACACTGTGGAACAGCTAGTCTGCACACCTACTAGGGATGCAAATATCTTGTATCTGGTACTAAGAAATATGAGGTAATGTTGTACCCCCCCAGTGTAATGTCCTCATTTGTCAGATCAGATCATAATGTGGTCATCCTTGAAATAAATATAAAGCCTGAACTCCCAGCAGCCCCAGAACCTTTAAGAAGTTTTCCAAAGTTAAATAGCGTGAATCATGACCTGTTAGGCCCACTAGAATTTCTATTCAACCATAGGCTCCGGACAAGCTTCATCCCTAGGAAATGGAGAACTGTAATGGTCTTCCCTCTACACAAAAGGGGAACCATCAGCAGACCCAGAGAACTACAGAACCATAAATTTGACTAGTCTTACATGTGGGTCTATGTTCAGTCATCTAATGAGAAATCCATCAAACCTCTGTTCATCAAACTTAAAACATTGAATGCTCACTTACGAATTTTCATTCATCAAATATTTTACCCTGGGAATGGAGTTGGTTGGCCAGTATTAGGAAATTTTCCCTTTTCCCCACTCACTGTAGTGCAATCTTGGAGTTGGTATATATAAGTAGGGGTGTGTGGGGGTGTAGTCCCCCACCTGGGTGGGTTTGATATACTGCGGTGTATGTTTTCGTATGCATATTGGTCCACTGTCTGTTTTCCTTGGATAAAATATTCAGTGATTGAACATTCACTGAAATGAACGTTCGATGTTTTAAGTTTGATGAACAGAGGTTCAATGGATTTTGCATTCGATGACTGAACATACATCCCTTATATGCAAGGCCATGGAAAGTATTATCATGCACCTGACAAACAAAGACATAGAAAATTGTCAAATACTGCACCATCCCCATTCGGTTTGGTCAAGGGCAGGTCATATCTACTATACCTGATGGACTTCAAAAAGGTCACTGGAGATGTGGATGAGAGCAAAATGGGGCATACTGTCTACTTCAACCTGACAATGGCATTTGAAGCAATACTTCAGTTGGGTATTATAGGCAAACTCACAAATTTAGGCACAAACCCGTGTCATCAATGGCTTCAGGTAGGACATACAAAGTTAGGGTAGGGGAATACACCTCCACCAAGAGACCTGTCACTAGTGGTGTCCCACAGGGCTCAGTACTGGGATTTCTCCTCTTTGGAATATACTTTTCTGAAATCAAGGCAAATGTAAGGGCCTTTGGCTGACCAAATTTGCTGACGACTGCAAGTTGGGTACAATTGCTGAAGCCTCCAAACATGTAGATATCCTCCAGGAGGGTATGACACAGACAAATAATTGGTGCCAGAACCATGGCCTAAAAATCAATGCAAAAAAAATGCATAATTATATCCTTTGGAATGATGATTACCCTTGCAAGCAAACTGCAACAATGATAACACTCCCCTAAGAATAGACCTAGTGGTAAGGGATTTCAGAACTCACATTTTCAGTAACCTGAACTTTGATTACCATGTGTCTATAGTGCTGAGAAAATCCTTCTGTGTGACACAACTTATAAGTAAGGGGATGACATCCAGATCTAAGGTGATCATAGTCTCACCGTACTCAGCCCATATTAGACCAATAATTGAGTACAATGCACCATTCAGCATGTATATGAGCAGGCATTTGCAACAGCTGGAACCACAGGATTCCTTACTAAAATAATACAGGGTGTAAATAATGTACTATGAGGAATGCCTCAAAGCCCTGTCTCCATAACTCTCAACTGTTCAGATTTTCGCAGAATGTTCAGATTTTTGGATCATAGTTTTGGTCTGTTTCTCATACAATTTGTGGTTTCTTGGCAAATTTCAGGGATAATCTGAAGACTAAAGTCACTTAATAATGACATATATTTGAGTTTCAGAGTTGAGATCCTTCAGAAAATGTATGTTAAAACAAACCTTGTTACCCTACCAACTTTCTAAGTTAACAAAAGCAATATTTAAAGTATGTCCTTATATTTGGGCTTTTGTACCCCCATTTTGTCAGGTTTTGTCCAAATTTGTTGCACTGAAGGGTTAAGAGATATATCTGTCCTTGAACTCAGTCTCATACAGTCTACTGAGGGGCGATCTATACCTAAGATTCGAGGCGTTCTCTGATTCAACCCTGACGGAGCTGTTACACATTTGCAAAGCAAACAAGCAACAGAACTACCCATGTGGGAAGGTAATTTTTTTTAAGTGTGTGCGAGAGAGATTGTGCATATGTGCACGTGTGTGTGTTTAAATGTGTGAGGGGCATAGATGCTCTGAACTGTTCCTTATTTCACAAGATGTCTCTGATTTCACCTCATATTTTGGTCTTTTACTTTCAAAGTTTGCATTTTTTATTTTGCAAATTAATGAGGACTGCAATCACTAAATAATGAAATACATTTGAGTTTCAGACAGATCTTTAAAAAAGCATGCTTATGCAAAGCCTGCTATTCTTACAACTTAGACTGCACTACTGAAGAAAGCCTTGCGGCTGAAACCGGTCTAGTTACTGTGTTCAATAAAATTATATTATATTGATCTTCCTTGGTGCTGGCTATTCTCTTGTTTTGGGTCTACTAAGCACACTTGCTGTGCACCTGCCTAACTTGCTAGCTCACTTTTTACACATTTTATAAGTATATAAGGACAATATGTGTCCTTGACTTTTGGTCCTCTGTTCCTTATTATTTTTTTAGCTTTCTGCTTGATTCCTGAGCTAAGAGGTTGAGAGGTAAGTGGAAAGAGTTGCAGTGAATTACACACAGTATTCTGACAGCAGTGTTCTGAGAAGATGCACTCCTGTGTTGCAGTTATTTATGTACAGTCTCAGTAATACAAGTGGCTGAAGTTAATGGTCACGTGTGTGTGTGTGTGTGTGTGTGTGAGACAGAATGTGTATGTATGCACGGTGGTTGCAATGGGTAGCACAGTGTATGGTTTTGATAGCAGCAAACTGAAATATACATGCCTGTTATTTAAACATGTATTCATTCATTCATTTGATCCTAATCAGAGATCCGATGTGCACATAGCCAAAAAAAGAAATTGCTGTAATTGTAGAGGCATCTGTGTGTTTCTTTGTGTAGGTTTGTGTGAAGATATTTTAAAACTATTGTGGCCAATATATTACAATATTAAATCTGAGGTATGCACAGTCAGTAAATGTGGCTTTAATTGCTGCATGTGGGGGGATACAAGTAACTGACCCAGTGGTGGATGCAAAACAGATTTGGATGGGGGAGCTATTGTCAGCTGAACATCAACTGTACCTGTTACTCAGTTCTACACCCCCTTACTATATATACTAACACCCTGTTTACACAGATACAAGGTAGTGACAACACTACAAACTGTACTGTTTGCAATTATCAGTTCATTTTTAACAGAAAGTCATTGCAGATCCAACTGTCCTTGACTTCCTAAACCTCTGAAACTCCCATATCCCCACCAATAATAAAACTAGGAACCTAAATTTTTGCCAGCAGATAAATAAAACATGAATCATGGAGGGAGGGTTTCATGATGCATCACCTCCCAAACTTCTGGAATAAACTCCTCCTACATGTTAATTATTGCAACTCACTATATCTCTTTAAATATACACCAGATGATTTGGGTATCCACAACTGTACTCCTAGGTAGATTGGTATAACTCTCCTGGAAAAGTGAGGTGAAGCCTGAAGGAAGACACTGGCAAATTGTGAACTGCCATATTTGTATTTGCATTTCCACAAACATAAGCAGTGTCATAATAAAATAGCCAAATTTGCAGTAAACTGTAACAATAGAAAATATCACTGCCTAGTCCTCAGAGAATTAAAATAGTACATCAAGTATTTCTTTCTCAGGTAACCACAATACACAGACTTCTCTATAAATCAGAAAATTGCCCAGCCCTTAAATTAATACAGCACTACTCCCCCAGTACTATTTTACACTCAAGGAAAAAGTACTATAACAAATCATCTAATACTCAGGTTCTCCCTGTATTTGAATTCTGTAGCTAAACTATGAAAACAAATCCCAGTATCAGTGAAATCTATTCAGAATACAACTAAAACTTCATATATGAAAATTATGGATCTGTTCCTTTGTAACTCCAAGATAAATGCCACTGTTGTCTTCAGTTTGCCATATCAACAAACCACTTCTTTTCTTTCAAAATCATGTGCTCTACAACCAGTATTCACCAGTACATGAGTAGTTTTACTACATCCTGTCAGCCATGCACATAGTTTTGTGACATTGATCACCCCTCCTCTGCACTTCTACTATAAACCTTAAGGTAACTGTAGAATAACAGGTGTGTTGTACCTTTAAGAATCATTTCCAAGATCTGTGTGTGCATATAAATACCAAGCACGTGTTAGCTTCAGTGCCATTTTTAGGTGTAGCCAGAATGTTAACATCCATGTGCACGATAGTTAATCTTTTTATTAGTTAAAGCTACTTAATCTCATTTATGATGTGTTTGCATACAATAAAGCTGCTTGAACAAGAACCCACGATGCTTGCCTGTTTTATCGTGACCTGGCGAGTGACATGGTGTCAGAACAGGGATTGCAAAGACTATTCTTCAGAGCCACAAGGTGCAGAGGTAATGGCGAAGGCAGACTAAAAGAACTGACAGTGAAAAAAAGGGCCAGAGTCAAAGGTAAAGAGAACACATTATTTATTTATTGAAAGAGGTTAAATGGAGTATTACAAGGGCACAAAACATATTGTTAAACAAATAAGTAGTACAGAAAAGTTTATTAAGCAAATAAGAAGTAGAAAAGAGCTCATTAATCAGATGAAATGTTTGAAACCGAGTTATTTGGTAAAACAAGCATTAGAAAAGTACATAAACGGTTCAGAATTGTAAAACAAGCATGCCTAAAGTAAAACGGGTATGTTTAGAGTTAAAATGAGCACAAGAAAGTACAGTGGGCATGAAAAGAGATTAAATAAGCAAAACAAATATAACACAAGGGCATAAAGGGCATAAAAGGCACATTAAGAGATTAAATGAGTGAAATGACTAATAGAAAGGGCAGAAAAGGGCACATTGAGTATAAATAAAGCAAAAGCAACTGCGTGTGTTTTGGGTGAATTACTGTGTTTGGTACAAATTGCTACTTCGTATTGATTGAAGCCTTGAATAGCATAAGAAGAGTTGTTCGAAGTATCTCAAAGTGTGTAAAAGTGCTTACACTGTGTGCTCATTGCTGTGCATTAATTCTGAAGAGTTTGTTGTGTGCAAAGTGCAACTCTTTCATGAAGTGCAGTCAAGTGAAGCCATTTTGAAAAAGTTCTTGTGCCTGGGTGTGTCTGTTCACAGAGTGCCGCTATTACAGAGTGTTTCTCGCACTATAGAGTTGTTTGGCCAAGTGCAGCCATTTTGGGGAGATTCCAGTGTGCTGTGTACTGTTTGTTCGCAAAGTGCAGTTATTTTGTGGTGTTTCTCACTCTGAGCTTCTTCTGCCAAATACACTCGCAAACTGCAACTACTTCGAAAAGTTTATTTGCAAAGTGCCATTACTTTGGAATAGTTTATTCACAATTTGCCATTACTTCAAAAAAGTAAAGTGCCATTATTTCAAGGTAGCTTATTCACAAATCACAATTACTTCGAAACAATTCATTTGTAAAGTGCCATTGCTTCGAGATAGTGTATTCGCAAAGTACAGTTACTTCAAAATTTGCCCTCAGCTTCTATTGCTCAGTTTATTTGCACTGTGCAGTTGTTAAAAATGCTTCTTAACATGGTGATAAATGTCTTTGGCAGTAAAATGTTGATAAATGGCTTTGGCATTAAAGTAATTACAAAACAAAGGCTCGTACAGTAAAATGATGATAAATGACTTTAGCATTTTGCCTTTACAAGATAAACAGCTCATATAGTAAACTAATTTCAAGGCAGGTGGCTTTACAATAAAGAGATTTCAAAGTGTTGCAGTGCCCAGGAAACGTATTTCATGAAATTCAGTTATACAGTTGTGTTGTTACAAGTATTGGCATAAATTCAAGCACATGTATATTTGTATGTTCAAGTGTGTATGTTCATGCATATATGCAAGAGTTTTCACTGAGATATGTTAATAAGGCAGATGGATTTTGCAAACCGCAACCACTTGTGTTTGATCAGAATATTTCAGAGAACTGGAGAATATTTGGGCAAGAATACGATATATTTATACAAGCAACTTATTCTGATAAAGATGTAGATACCAGGGCATTCATTTTGTTAAACCTAGCAGGATCAGAAGCCATTGAAAGGGAGTGTTCATTTGTGTATGCACCAGCAGTGTATGAAGGTGAATAAGAAACTCGTCATGTTGTTGTGTAGGCTGAATCAAGGGAAGACACTGAATGTTTAAAGCTAATTCAGAGAAACGTGTAACCCGCAGACTAATGTTACACTAGACAGGCATTTGTTTTACACGAGAGATCAAAGGCAAGGGGAAACTTTTACAGCTTATATTACTCATTTGAGAAACAAAGCTAAAACATGTAAGTCTGGTGATTTAAAGGATGAATTAATAAAGGACCGACTGGTGTGTGCTATTAATAATGCTGCTGTGAGAAAGATTTTGCTTCGTGACAGTGACTTAAAGTTGAGTAAAGCCACTGAGATTTGTCAGATTCATGAAGTTACAGAAAGGCACACAAATATATTTGCTAGTGATAAGACCATGGTTTCAGTTGGCTCCAAATCTCATGTAGACAGTATGCAACATGTGACAGGCAAAAGCAGGCCTAAGCACATGGCAGCAGCAGCCCCCACGAGACTTCCAGGTAAAACCCATAGTCTTCTAGCACATTCCAAGAACAGTTCAGTTAAAGGAGCATGCTCACTGCAAAAACAAGGGTACCTAGTGCAAAACAAACATTGCTCAGTACAGCATAAGAGTGAATCAGCACAACCTAAATCAAGCTTTATTGTTAACTGTTGCAATTGTAGTGCTAACCATGAGTCCATAAGAGAAAAGTGCATGGCATTTGATCAGCAATGTCATAGGTGTAAGAAATGAAACCATTTTCAAAGATTTTGCAAATCAAGTAAGCCTTACACAGTTTCAAAGAAGGGTCACTCCAAAAAGCAAGTTAATCATTGGACGGCAGAGTGGTGCAGCGGTAGCGTTGTCGCCTCACAGCAAGAGGTTCTCCGATTCTGTTCTTGGCTGGGGTGCCTTGTGTGTGGAGTCTGTATGTACTCCCTGCATCTGTGTGGGTTTCCTCCGTGTGCTCTGGTTTCCTCCCACATTACAAAAACATTGCATCTGGAGCATTTCTCCTCGGGCCTTTGCTGAAAATTGTCTTTGTTCCAAGTCAGACTTTCCCAGCAAGCAAATGTGAAATAAATAAATGAAATCAAATAGACCCGCAACAGTCTGCTTTCCATGTAGATGGTGTATCAGTAATTGGTTTAAAGACTGATGCAGTAGATTTATTAACAAGAAATGAAGTGTTTTGTACTATCTGGATCAATGGTAAATTCACAGAGCTTAATTAAAATAGACACTGATTCAAAGTGCAATGTCATGTCCGTAAATACTTTTGCAAGGGTCAGACCTGGTGAACAGCTAAATGTGACTAGTTGTGTGAAACATATAGCTTATTGAGGTGAACAGATTCAAACCAAAGGCTCAGTAGTGCTTTCATGTTATGTGGCTATGAGCTGTTATAGCCTATTGTTCTATGTGGTTCGAAGACTTGTACAGTCATTATTGTGTCTCAGAGACAGTTTGAAAATGAATCTGCTTATTATACCAAAGAAGTTCATCAGATAAGCACATGTCCTAGTTCCAGCTTCACAGATGCTATTTTTTCAGAGTATGCTGATGTTTTTGAGGACAGATTGGGCAAACTTCCAGTTGTGTACTCCGTGAAATTAGACACAGAAATCAGCCCAGTGGTCAGACCAGCAAGAAGAGTTCCGATAGCTATGCAGCATAAGGTCAAAACGCAGCTGGACAAAATGGTGCAACAAGGTGTAATTTGTTCAGTTACAGAACCTACCGGATGGGTATCGTCCATGGTAGCAGCTCATAAAAAAGGCTCAGATGAAATCAGAATATGTATTGACCCAAGAGATTTGAATAAAGCATTGAAGAGACTGCACTATCCCATGCGTACAATCAAAGAGATTGCAGCCCTGATACCGAATGACACTGTTTTTTCTGTCTTATGCAAAGAGTTTATTTTGGCAAGTGATGCTTGATCGTAAATTTTCATTACTTACTACATTCACTACCCCATTTGGAAGATATAGATTCCTCAGAATGCCATTTGGATTAAGTTCTGCAAGTGAAGTCTTCCAGTGTGCAAAGGAGCACATTTTTGGGCTATCCATGTGCCATAAT
This sequence comes from Protopterus annectens, assembly GCF_019279795.1. Lineage (NCBI taxonomy): Eukaryota > Metazoa > Chordata > Ceratodontiformes > Protopteridae > Protopterus > Protopterus annectens. The sequence goes on along the minus strand of NC_056743.1, from coordinate 1,957,819,991 downwards.
AATAGATGATATATTGGTCGGGGGCAATGGTTAGATAGAGCATAACAGAAATCTTAAGAGAGTGCTAGAAAGAGCATGTGAAATGAACTTAAAGCTCAATCCTCTGAAGTGCAAATTCAGACTAAAAGAAGTTACATATGTAGGTTATTTGTTTAACAGCACTGGCTTGAGACCAGACCCGTCCAAGCAAGCAACCATTCTTGAGATGCCAGCACCAGATAATGTGAAAGCTCTACAACGTTTTCTTGGTATGGTCAATTACTTAGGCAAGTTCACACCAGATTTCAGTGAGTTGACAACGCCTTTAAGAGAGCTCACATATAAAAATGTTACTTGGCTAGACCAGCACCGGAGAGCATTTGAAGTTCTTAACCAGAAAATTGCTACCCCCCCCCCCCACATTAAGATACTATGATGTCAACAAACCAGTGACTCTTTCCTGTGGTGCTTCAAGATTTGGTTTAGGTGCAGCTATTCTCCAAGAAGGCAAGCCAGTACCCAGACCGAGATGCGATATGCTCAAACTGAGAACTTTTGGCAACAGTGTTTGCATGTTCCAAGTTTCATGATTATATCTGTGGTTGAGAAATCCAGATTGAAACTGATCCATCAACCTTTGCTTACTATTTTAAAGAAGCCTATGCATTCATCTCCAGTGATATTACAAAGAATGATGCTCAAATTGCAAAAGTACAACTTCAGAATGGTCTATACGAAAGCCTAATACCTTATCCAGATCGTCTAGAAATATAACAGAATAGCTTGATGAAGAGAATTTTGACTGATGTCATGGAAGTGCATAATTTTTCTACCATAAGACTTGATGAGCTAAGAGATCATACAAAGACTAATCCAGTTTTGCAGAAGCTCACTCACTATATCCATGCTGGATGGCCGTCAAAACAATCAAGTGTACCACCAGAAGTGCAATCTTACTTTTCTTACAGAGATGAGATGTTGAGGGAAGATGACATTATTTTTAAAGGTCCTAAAAATTGTTGTTCCTACTTCCTTACAACAAGAATATATCCAGAATTTGCATCGCGGTCAACCGGGTTCCGAATCTACTAAGAGAAGAGCAAGAGGACTAGTATTTTGGACTTCTCTAGTGAAAGACATTGATAGAGTACTTTCTTCCTGTTCAGTATGTAACAGTAATTGCGCATTTGCAAAGAGAGCCACTTCAGCTAAGTCAAGTTCCTGATCTACATTGGTCAATTGTAGCTACTGACATATTCGAGTAGAACAATCAATATTACTTGGTACTGGTAGACTTTTATTTGAATCGGTTCGAGATCAATTTACTACCTAATCTAACTTCTACTGCAGTCATTACTAAGTTGAATGCCATTTCTCAGTCTATGACAGTCCACATAAATTAATCTCTGACAATGGTACGCAATTCCCCAGTCAGTTGTTTCAGAATTTTGCCAGAGAATGGGATTTCGTACATGTTACTAGTAGTTCAGAGTATCCACAATCAAATGGACTTGCTGAACGTGCAGTACAGAGTGCAAAGCAATTACTTGAGAAGTCAAAGCGCGATAATGCCAATGTTCTTTTGAACTTACTCAGGCTTAGAAACATACCCCGTGATGATATACTTGGTTCACCTGCTCATAGACTTCTGTATAGGCAAATCACCACAACATTGCAATCAGTTCTAGTTTATTGAGGCCTAAAGGTAAGAACAACCAAGCAATCAAAGCCCAGTTATCTAGAAAGCATTCTTTTGAAACGTCCAGCTATGACAACTTGAGCATATTATCTGATGAAAAAAGGAGAGACAGCGAGGATACAAACAGTGAAAGGTTTCGACTAGATTGGTCAAGTAATGAGTATTTGTGCTGGGCCAAGATCCTATTTTGTTAAATCCGAGGGTGTGGAGTACAGGAGAAATTGCAGGCATCTTCTTCCTGTAGCAGAACTGGTATTGCAGCATCATACCTGTGATAAAGACTCTAACTCGCAGAGAAATCCACATGATATTCCTGTTACAGAACTTATCTTGATTCCTGATACCATTCTGACAGATGATTCCAGTGTTCCTAAGATTGAATAGTCAGCAGAGACAATCCCAGTTGCTAAACCAGATCCCAAATTTTATGTCACATGATATGGTTGCATTTCAAATCCCAGTGTGAAATACACAGCAACTTGCGCGTAGTTGTATACATGTATCTAGCTTTGTATAATTGGATGATGAAAATCATTTCTATGTAAATTGCATATTAATTAATTTCACTAACAATATCTAACTTATTTTCTCAAAGAAGGAGGATGTAGAATAACAGGGGTGCTATACTTTTAAGAAGCATTTCCAAGATCTGTGTGCATATAAATACCAAGCACATGTTAGCTTCAATGCCATTTTGAAGGTGCAGCCAGAATTTTAACATCAATGTGCACGATAGCTAATCTTTTTATAAGTTAAAGCTACTTAATCTCATTTATGATGTGTTTACATACAACAAAGCTGCTTGAACAAGAACCTAAGATGCTCACCTGTTTTATCCTGACCTGGCGAGCGACAGTAATTATATACATATATGCAATCTATGAATCTACTTTATACCCTGTGAACCTGCTTTATACCCCACCACTTAACTACAGTTTCCTGCCCTAGCTAGTTCATTCTCTCACAACTTCTTTGAATTTCTAGGGACTAATTACAATTTATTTATTAACTGCAAAATCTACTTGGCTGGAGAAGTTTGATAAGATAGTAGTTGTAGGTCTTGATTTTCTACTGTTTACACAACCTGGTGTCTGGTAGCCTTGCTGTCTCAGAAATAGTATCCACACAAACACCTATGAACTGCAGGACTTGTATGGGGGAGAGCTGTGACTTCTTGAAATTGACACAAATGACCCCTTATTGGCACCAACTGTTTCAGCTACATGCCTTCTGAATACCCACAACTTTTCAGTTTTTAAGTCTTCATGGATATAGTCAGGCCAATAAAGCCAAACCCCACAGGCATGTTTCAGCCATCTTATTGCCCTCAGCAGACACCCATAGCGCCTTATGGTGTCCAGATCTTTTTTGTGTCTGGCTTCTTTAACAGTATTAGAAAGTGTGAGGAATTATTAACAAAACAAAATAACACTAAGCTAATCTAGGATGTGCTGCAGTACAGAAATTAATTACTGTTTGTCACTTATTATTCATATTTCTGTTACATAGCTGAGAGCCCAATGTTTTATTGAGGAGTATAGTGTCATATGCCATGGTGGAAGAAAGGGAAATTCATTGTCAGTGTCCATCTACATCACATTATACCTGATATACCACTAGTTGTTTGTTGACTATGGTGGTGGTGCTGCGGTAGCACTGACGCCTCACAGTAAGATGTTGTCCTGTTCAGTTCTCAGCTAGAGCGTCTTCGGTGTGGAGACATGTGTGAATGGGCGTACCTTCTTGAAGGTTGTGTGTCAGAGCTGGCAATTTTGCACGTAAAAATCTACTGCCAATCATTAGTGGACCGGAGTTCCGCTGTGGCGACCCCTAACCGGGAAAAGCCGAAAGACACAACAACCACTAGTTGTTTGTTAGTAGTTATAAAAAAAAAGAATATTTCCATATGTACTTAATATTTCAGAAACCAAGTGACATACAAACTGTTGCATGACACCAGGTGAAACTTTAGATGTTGTTTAAGAAAACCATCTTTGATATTTGAACTATGAGATGCACATCTTGAGATATATTCCTTATTATTTATATTGCTAAATTATACAGGAAATCATATCTTTTCATATTTCTGTAAATATCTCAATAAACATGCACATATACATAAATGTATTGTTTCCATGTGAAAGCTTATGTCTGGTTAACCAAAATGTTCTAACAAAATATATTTAGGTTGTGCTACGTCAAATAGTATAAAGAATTATGTAACTTTTACAATTCTCTCTTCACAATTTAAGTTTCTTTTTTTCAGAGAATGGTCAGATGCAAGAAGCTGTGAGAGTTATAAGCATTTAGCCTTAACAAGTAAACAGTCTTTCAAGAAAGATCAGTCTTATGCCACAGATTGTGCTAATAAATGTTCTATTACTCACTGAAAGAGGCGTATATAAAAAAGGTCTTCAACTTGGCCCAAAGTCACTATTATGCGATTTACCAGCAAGTTGTCAGTACTTCAGTTTTTTTGAATATGACCTCCTGGCACCTCAGCTCTGATGAGAAATGACTTCACAAGGAAAGGAAAACACAGCAACATTTGGTGGTAGAACTGCTTAAAGGAAGCTTTTGGCGCTAAGCAGCTTTTGGCGGTAGAACATTGCTGCCGTTTTGGCGGTAGAACATTGCTGCCGTAACCGTTTTTTTTTCTTTTCCTCTCTGTCAAAGCAACAGTGAGCATGTTATTGTGCCACCAATATCAGTGATGCTGATGCCGGGGCACAGTCATGGGCAACAGGCAAATGAATGATCATAATTTAAAGTAGGCGAGCCACTTGTAATTTGGTAGCACATTACTTTAAGGTGGAGAGGGGGGTTGATATTTTCAGGCAAATGCCGAACAGTTAAGAGGGCATTGACTGTAGTTAAGCAAGTGTCTGTCCAAATAAGTGCTCGACAGTGCATTCTAATTCCCCAATGTCAAATAAAGCACACTTGCGCTCAATTATACACAGCTGCAAAATGCAAATCCATTTCTTCAAGGATCCGTACTCCCCATGTCGCCTGTATCTGCCGACCCAAATTTAGCAACATGGCTTGTAGAACATGATTGGACTTTCAGGATCAGCTGATAAGCAAGTGATCCTGACAGTTCAGTCATGCTTGACACAAACCACACAAACCAGGAAAGTTAAAAATGAGTGAGTGTTGGTACTATTTGCAACAAAAGTGCTAAATAATGTTATTGTTTACTTGTACCCACCCAGTGTCACTTGTGTTTAACTTTCCTTGTAGTTCAGTCATGTTTCATGTGTGCTGCAAATATATAGGGGGAAAAAGTTGTTCATAGGTTCATACTAGGCTATCTGCCCGAGGGCATTTACAAGCCTAGCCCATAGTTTTGTGGCTTACGCCACCCCTTTAGTATGGGGAACTATACCCATTATTTTGCTGTGCCTCTGTTGAGCAGTGACACTGAGGTAATCCCTGGGGTATATCTGCGATCTCCCATCCATTGGTCAAGATTTCTCTTGAACAAGGCCAGCGAGGTGCTCTGCCTCACATATACCGGGATTTTATTCCACAGCATAGGGAGTCTTTGGGTGATGAATCTATCCCTCCAGCACGTCCTATTAATAGCCGTGTCGAGGTTTAAGTCTCCGCCTTGTGGCTCTGACGGATCTAGATTTTTGAGGTGAAGCATATTCATCAAATCTGGGTTTGACATGGCCTTGTATGTTAGGCAAAGGTCACCTCTGAGCAAGCGTAAGCGACTGAATAGAGCTGGAGTTCTTTCAGTCGGGCAGCATAGGACAGATGTTTGAGACCCTTTATCCTTTTGGTGAGGAACTTTTGTGGCCTCTCCAGCTGCTGCAAGAGTCGGGTCAGATACATTCCGAATGGGGCATTGTACTCAATCATTGGTCTGATGAGTGATGAGTATAGGGAGACTATGACCTCCCTTGATCTAGATGAGAATCCCTTCATGATAAGGTGGGCAATGTAGAAGGTCTTCCTAACTACTTTAGCTACATGGGTGTCGAATGACAGACTACTATCAACCTGGGTCCCCAGGTCCCTGATAACTTCTTCTGTGCTCAGTGGATTGCCACCTATTTGGTAGCTAGGGGTAACCTTGTTTTTCCCGAAGGGTATGACTATGCATTTTTTGGCATTTAACTTTAGGCCATGGCTCTGGCACCAGTTATCCGTTTCTGTGAGACCCTTCTGAAGGATATCTGTGTCAGATGTGTTTTCTACTATGGCGCCCAGTTTGCAGTCATCTGCAAACTTTGTCAGCCATAACCCTCCTGTGTTTGCTTGTACTTCGGAAAAGTAGATGCCAATGTATGGCACAGCAGAAAAATACAGTCAAGAGGTAGCCTCTAATGGTGGAGGTTTAGCTCCCCTAGCACCCCCGGTAAATCCGCCACTGTGACCCTACTGTCATTTGCTCAGTTTAGGTAATAATCGTTCTGGCAGAACTAGCATGCATTTGTGTAAAGCCAGCTTTAATAGTTTATTTACTCTGGCTGTTTATTTTTTAACACAATCAGATATCTGAGGTATGCAGTCATAAAGTAACTGCAGTTAAAGGATGTGAGAGTGTTGGTGAACAAACTGTATGTGGAGGAATTCCAGTGCATCTAAACGTAGAGAGTCAGCCATGATTTTTTTCACTTTCCGTCACAAACACCAGTATTGTACACAATGAGTAACTCTTTGTGCCAGTGGTACAGTGAACAGCATTGCCATCTCATAGAGCTTGGTTCTCTGGTTGAGTTTTTTTGCTCTGAATCCTTCACTGTGGAGTCTACATGAGCTACCCATCTCTGTGTGGGTTTTATCCCGGTGCTCTATTTTCATCCTTCAGATCCTCAGGTGTATAATGTATGCCTGTGGCCAGATGTGCTTTTATCAGAGGGTACACAGAGGGTTACCATCTTTTTTTGGGGGGAGGGGTACAGAGACACCATTCCCATATATGATTTATTTATTATTGCAAACATTTGTCCATCATAGTTTATTGGCAACTACTATTCTGTCAGCTTTTGTCAGGAGACACAGTTGGAATAATGGCTTAGGTCTTTACCTACCATGCACAAGGTTCAATCATGTGCTTCTGTGGGGCTCCTCCCACATCCCAAACCATGTTGGATGTTTTCAACTGTAACTCACCCCCTAAAAATTTTGAAGGGCATTGTCGGCTGCAGTCTATTGGGTGAAGTCTGGTATAGACCAATTACTTCAGGTATCAACTGGGTTGCAAAGTATCTTTTGGATAGGAGAATATGAATCACAGTCTGAGTGCCATGTCAAGCATAGCTATATGATAGTGTAAAAATTGATCCTAGGTGAGATGGTCACATTAACTAATGTCACCAAAATGGACAGGACAACATGGGATGGTGTTGATAATGGGGGGGGGGTGCTGAATGTTCATATCAGGACAGAAAGAATGGGATATAAGAACTGCCTGAGCCAACATAAGTGAAACAATAGGAATAAAGAAGGAGAGGCCATTTTAGACTTCTGTCTGGCAAATGGCTTGATGGTGGCCGACACATGGTTCAGTAAGAGAAACAGTCACATGATCACATACGAGAGTGACCAACATGCATAGCCAGCCTCAGGCATAGGCCAACTAGGCAGCTGCCTAGGGCGCCGGTCTAGCAGGGGCACTTTTCCAGTATTTATTTGGTGTAGGTAGACCAGGATGGGGGCACCAGGTAGTGTGGTGGGGGGCACCGTGGAGCCCTTTTGCCTAGGGCACCAGTTGACCTAGGGCCATTCCTGCCAACATGCACCCCGGGTTGATCTCTTTCTAGTAAGGGAAGGGCATAGGAGCACAATCAGAGATTTTAAAGTCATCCCCAGTGAAACAGTTTGCTCACTGCATAAACCACTGGTGGCTACAATCAAATGCAAGTAGTGGTCAGAGAAGGCTCTTAAGTTAACAGAGACCAGGCTGAATTCTTGGAAGTTCACTGGAGTGAAAGCACAAGAGTTCAAGGAAACACTCGGAGCTGAAGCACCACAGAAAGAAGAGGAAATGGAGCTGACAAAGGTTGTAGCACCTCAAAGCAGTATGTTTGATGACTATAGAACAGATAAGGAAATAAGGTGCATAAAGAAATCTGGTGGCGAAATGTAGAAATCCATAAGGTTAGTAAAAGAAAGGAGTGCAGGAAAAAAGTGGGAGACAGAAAAGACTAAGCTAAGAAGGGATACTGGTTGGCTAAGAAAGAAGCTATGACAGCAATCACAATAGCAAAGAACAAGGCATCAGAATCACTCCCCAAGCTTCCAGAGTGACAGAAAAGGCTAAAAAGTAAGACATAGTATGAAAAAACAAGAGAGAAGTAAGCCGGATGGTGCGAGGCCAGGATGGGGAGAGCAGATGGGCATTAGGGAGGTGCAGGTGGGAAACAATGTGTATCAGTGAGCCATAGAGTCCTTTATCTAGGGCTGCATTTCTTCCATGGCTGACCTTGTCGATTGCAGACAGACATCTGAGATATATATAGCCCATGAAGTGGCAACAATGAATGGATACTGAGAGGGTCCATGTAAGAAAATGACTGACACCATCTGTTGTTTTATCAGAGGTAATAGTCATTGACCTGCTATAATGCACACCATTCCAATTAGTCCTATCCATTCAGTTGCTTCCTACAGCCCCCCCCGTGATGTCATTAGCCACCGCACTGCTGTTGAGTCAGGATAGATTCTCAGTAGTTGATGTTGCTGAGGGGTGTACCGGGTGAAGCCCTAATTATAACCCAGGCTCAGTTAGACACCTGAGTGACTTTCAGCACTGATAGTGAAGGTGGACATGCCCATCCTAGGGGTCAGAGCACAAGCTGGTGAGGTCAGATTGTTTGTTGAAGCCACAGAAGAGACCACTTGGGACTGCTAAGACAATTCAGTTGCTCTAGAGCCTTGGACATGCATGCCCTCACAGACCAAACCCCACTGTCTGTAAAGTCAATATAACTGCAACTAGCAGGCTGAAAGGGTGGGCCTTAAGTACAAGCCTGGTCAAGCAGTGTATATGACAGTGCAAGTAAGCACTTTCCCCTCTATCTCCAGACCATCGCTGTTCACTTACCTTTCCCGCTCTGCCGTGCAGACTTACCTGTAGCATCTATCAGGAGCAATTCCACCACACCCACCACCTCTTCCTTCTCCACCAGCAACCCCACCTGGAGGATGGTACTAAGAATAGAGCATGAAGCAATGGCAGGGATGAAAGGGATATGATTGTCAAGGTGTTGCACTCAGGACCAAAACAAAAATCTGATGCTGCTACATTCAGCCAGCCTATGGGGAAAACTTCAGAACAGCATGCTATCATCCAGAGATGATGCCAGGTGACACCAGTTGTGACACCTGAAGGAACATTGTGATGATGGCTTCCTGTCAGGTGACACTAAGTACCCTAATGGTGTTTGCATATGCTGTCCACACAGTCTGAATCCAATAGGACTAGCCGCACCATTCAATGCACCTCCACCTTAGCTGAGGTAGGCCTCCCTTTCTTTGCAATGGCTATAAATACAGCAGAAGCATTTGTAAGACCATTAGGGGGAGCATGTGCCTTGATGAAAAGCAGATGGTGGTTGACCCTGGACAGTGTCTCATATTTTGCTACTACTTTTATTTATGTAATAATTGTATGCTGATGATGGTTATTTTGGTTTTGTTTTTCTTCTTGTTTAATTAAGCATATTTTTTTAAAACAAGAAACATCTTTATTAAATTATCAATTATGACACAATTTATATAACTGAAAACAAACCATATTGACATATTTTCAGTTGCAAATGCTATACATCACATATACTCAATCCAGTCACTGTCAGTCAAACATTACAAAGTTCATTCACTTCCTGCCTTCTCTTAAACCTCACTCCTCCTCCAAACATTATTCTGCATGTACTGTTCCCAAAATTCCCATTTTCTATGTAATTTACTCATTCCTGTTTCTAAACATCCCAGTTCCATTTGTTTTATCTCAATTACTTTATACACTACTTCTAATGATAGCTCAAAAAATCATTTGGTTACTCTCACCAATTTACTTACCCTGTATTTCTATTAGAGTAGTCTGTAGAGAATTTTTAAAGTCTGCCAACTCATTACACTCCTAAAAAATATGTCCCCAATTATCTCTTTCTTCTCCATCACACCTCCAACATTTGTAATCTACCTGACAAAAAATTCTTTGGAGTCTGCTTGCGGTATAAAAATACCTATGCAAACACTCCAAACAAAGATCCTAAATCTTCTAGACTTTGTTGCATAGGTGGGAGTCATACCTATATCCCCTCATTATAATTTTTTGATCTGCTTAGTCAGGCTTTCTTCCCAATCCTTTCTAACACCTTCTGATTGATTCTTATAGTTATGCAATATTTTATATAATCTACTAATTATCCCTTTTTTAACTGCAGCTTCTGTTCTACATTCTACTAAAAACTATACCAGTGCTGGTCTTTCCCTTAGGACCCCCCTATTTTTTTCTCTTTGCCTATATTCTGATATCAGTCCTTGATAGGGAAGGCAATCTCTAGCCAGCAGTCCAAATGAATTATTGGCCTCTTCCTATTTCATTAGCTTTCGCTCTCTAATTATTTGCTCCCAGTACCTTGGTTCCTTTGCCAGTTTTCTCCAGTAAATTTCAGCCTCCTCTTGCCTATTGTCTGTATTCCTAATTGCAGCCATCCCTATAAGCAGAATCTCCTTTTCCATCCTTGTGTTGGATTAGTTCCTACAATACATAGGGAGGAGAGTTTGGTATAATGCTTAAGGACTTTGGCTTACAAATACAAGGTACAAGGTTTGACGCTGATTTCTGATTAATGGCTAGGCTGGTAATAGTCTACAGCCTGCTAACCTAATATTTACCTCTGAACCCATACAAATACTTTTTCCTATTTTATTAATATTAATCATGGCTTGATATGATGTGGCTTGAGTTCATCATTGTCTTATGTGTGCATCGTTAAGTTATCTTTTACTCACTCATTCCTCAGCTACTCACGACTCATTCGCTCACAGCTGAATGCTCATCTATGAATTCCAGTGTAAGATAGTCAAATACACAGATTATGTAAATATACTTTCTCCTAGTTTGTGCAATCTTGGAAGCAGTGTATTTATGGTCTGGGAGTTTTGAGGCAGACACCTCATACTAGGGGTGAAGAGAAGTGTTCCCCCTGCACAAAGCACTTTTTAAAACTTGCCACTGCTTGCAGATGTGTAGGGAGTCATGTGATCAGCACTGAGTTGGTCAGACTTGAGCAGCTGCTGTTCGATTTTGAGTTTATAATGTAGATCTGCATTACAATGTAATGTTAGGTAAAGTGTTTTATGACTGATGGATAACAAGGCAGCATCATGCTTAGATGTATGCATGAAAGCTGTGTGTGATTCTGTCACTGGTTATATGTCATGGCTGGTTTTCCACTGCAGACAAGGCCATTGAGTTCAGCTCTGCAAAGACTGCCTAAAAAGTGGAAAAGATGGGGGATCGCCTCTCACTATTACTGATGCGTTCCTTTGAATCTCATTGACTTTAAATCACATGTCTCTGCAAACTTTGTACCTTGAGTATAATGCAGACTTAAGGCTGTCTTTGAATCATCACCTAAGTCTTTCAGGAAAGTAAATCTCAGACTGCTGACACTTTAGGATTATTTCCTTTATTGCTTGAATTTGGTATGGATAAGTAAATTTAAAACTGAAGCTGAAAATGTAATGCGTTCTGAGTACTTTTTATCTTTACTGTATGTATACATCTGAATCTACTGAATTAAGAATTGTAATAAAGTACATGTGTTATATTTCATTAGTACATAAGATACTGAATTAACAGTTGTAATAAAGTACATGTGTTATATTTCATTATTACATAAGATACTGAATTAACAGTTGTAATAAAGTACATGTGTTATACTTCATTATTACATAAGATACTGAACAGTTGTAATAAAGTACATGTGTTACATTTCATTATTACATAAGAAATGCTTACCTGATCAGCTGCACCTGAAATAACAACCAGATATGCATTTTGAGATGCACACTGTGACTTGGCATTGTGCCAGTTAAGTGTATCAGTTGAAAACCAATAGCATTTCCTTTCAAAGTGAGTCCATTCTTTATACTGTAGTCCACATGGAAAAACTGAAAATACATAATTCAATGTCATTTTATACCACAAACAATTCCAATTTCTTACACTATAAGTTTAAGTTGATCAAGCAGGAAAATATTTGGTACTACGAATCTGTCCATATATATTGTTGCAGCCGCATTGACATGTGCATCCAGTGCCAGAGAAAAGATGAAGTGATTGGGATACCTGCCTCATGTACCAGTTTTTAGGGGTGCTGATCTTCTTAAAAACACTTTGTTTACAAGCTGTCATTATGTGATCATGATAATCTGTAGACAGTTTATAAACTGATGCCAAGCTGTTCATTTCTACACACATACTGACTACCTAAAAAAGCATGTTACACTACAACTGCATAACATGGATTCTTTGGCACTAGGGTATGATCATGGAAAATGATAAATTTAAACTTTGCTGGCATGATTTTCCTGTCATAAATGATAGCAGAATAAAATAAATTACTTTATGAAGTTACAAAAAGTAGTTTTTTTCCATTCTGGTCTCTTGACTTGTTTACAAGATGACTGTAATTGATCAGGGTCAGTTAATGACAGCTTGTAAATTGTTCAGCTGCTCTTTTTCTAAGGTGATGAGTTATTCCACTGCTGTCGTAAAACAAACAAACAAAAAAAAAAAGTTCACAACCTTACATCAACTAATTGGATGTACTCACCAGGGTGTCAAATCCCTTGGCTGCAGCTCTGCCTACATCTACAGCTTATTGAGATCAATAGGTTTATATCTATATCAATATCTACAGAAAAGAATATCGCCGACACTATCGTTGGTCAATATATGTTTAGTTGCAAAATTTGGTTTACTAAGCAGATGGTTAACAGGTGTGAGAGAATGCACAATATTCGGGATAGGAGAATATGCCTTTTTCCTGAAATAGTGATTTCAGACGTATATTTTATATATATATATATATATATATATATATATCTATATATATATATATATATATATCTAGCAGGGAATTATGGGGGTGCAGCTATCTTAGCAGTAATTCAGAAGTGATTCACTTTACTAGAAAATCGTTCAGAAAGGTATTACATATCTGGATGTTCATGTATTTCTACATATTTAGATGTCACGCATGTGATCCACTGTTCTACTCACTTGGTGTTATAGGTGTTGATGGCCACATCTGTCATTGTGGAGTGAATACCTCAGTGTGGACTCCTGTCGAATGCCTTGGCCTTTTCAAGTTCCACAGGATGATGATCTTTAAGGACATCTGACAGAAGTAACAGACATAGATGTAGCATCAAAAACTCACACGTGTCTGTTGCACACAGCTGGGATATTACTAGTGTCTGTTTAGAGAAGGTCCGTGATGACATGTTAACTACCTCACAGATCAGGATAGTCAGGATGTGTCTAGACATGCATGCATCAGGTGCCATCTCTAGCCCACAAAGATGCATGCATGTCGATGTACACACTTCTAAAAGAACATAGTCTATCTGGAAGATGTGTTGAAGTGTGAATCACACCGTGTCTGGTAGGTGCATGTTCTGAGTCATACTACAGGTGATCTGTGATGTTGGCACAGCCCATTGTTTCTGTGTGATGAGCCTGCACGAAGATAACACAGTGCATACTGCCTATCTTGATCTGTCCTAGGGTTTGAACACAATCCTTCCACTCAGGTATCATTGACAAATTCTACTAGCTGGGGATTAACATTTACATCACTAGATGGTTAGCCAATGTACTCACCGACAGACCACATACTGTGAAAGTTGGCGAATCAACTTCTACAATTGCAGCTGTCACCACTGGTGTAACCCAGGGATCTGTGCTGGGCCCTATACTGTTTGGAATCTATTTCTCAACAGTCCAGGCTACAAAATATGACCTGTAGCTTACCAAGTTTGCTGATTCGTACATATTGATTGCAATCATTGAGTCCACCAGTGATATGACTATAGTACAACAGGGGCTAACATATACAAATGATTGGTGCCAAAGCCACGTGGTCTACTAATAAATATGGAATGTGTCAGGATTTGTGCCTTATGCAAAGTGGAATTTCCTGGTAAATACACCATTGACAACACTCCCCCTATGCTGAAACCAGTCGTGCAAGATTTGGGAATGCATGTTGATAGCAATCTGAACTTTGACCAGGTGTCCAAAGTGGTATGGAAACACTACATCATGCACCTCAGAAATCAGGCTATTGTATCCAGATCTGAGGAGGATATAATAGCACTGTACTCAAACATCATCTGAGCTTCCTTTTGTATGTACCTCACCAGACACCTGCAGCAGCTGGACAGATGAAGTGGGTTTCACACCAAGAAATTACAGGTCCTACAAACCATGCAATGATGTACATATATATATACTGAAAGCCATATTCCTGAAATCTGCATTGGAAAGGATAAGGTGACTTGCACCTGGACTACAGGATATCTCTGACTCTGCCCTGAAGTGTACACTGCACATTCACAAATTAGTGGAGTCTGTTGAGAAGAAGATGGTAAAAGCAATGTCCCACATGCTGTTGTAAAATGCTCTCTCTACTGTCAAGCAAGTGCATGGGTGGCCACGGTGGTGCAGCGGGTTAACATTGTCACCTCACAGCAAGAGGTTCTCCGGTTCGATCCTCGGCTGGGATGCCTTCTGTGTGGAGTGTGCATGGCCTCCCTGTGATCGCGTGGGTTTCCTCCCACATCCCAAAGACATGCTATAGGTGGATTGGGCACTCTAAATTGGCCCTACGTGTGAGTGCGTGTGTGTGCCTTCCGTGGAAGGATGGGCACCGGGCTGGCAACTCGACACCATAAAACTCCACTGCCAATCATGAGCAGACAGGTGATCCGCTGTGCTGACCCCTAACCAGGAAAAGCCAAAAGAAGAAGAAGACTGTCAAGCAAGTGCACAAACACACACATACACACACACGTAACTGCAGTGAGAATAGAACCCCCTACCTAAGTACATAAACTACAGAACACAGTACTTTACGAAAGCACTACAGCTGAAGTCTGACTTGGAG